>NC_042957.1:67070544-67085544 GCF_901001165.1 Salmo trutta | reverse complement strand
GAAAAGAGGACCATGACAGATCTATACATTGTTTCTATCTGCGATGGTCTGAAATGTTGCATCTCTCTCACGTCTTTTAATCTGCACTGGCCCAGAGGGGCTGTATTTGAGGAGTTCTGTAATATTGTGGCTTTTCCTTTTCATATTATTTTCTTTATTGTTGTTGCTGTGTATATTTTACAGTGTATTTATAATCTGTCTGAGATTTGTTCTGTTGATCAGTATTTCCATTGTCCGGGTGATCATTATTACTTTCCACCCTCATTGTGTAGCATAGGCAGAGGCTTGGGGTCCAATGGGGAGTATGGATACGTCCCAAATGGCACCCTATTCTCTATATAGTGCACTACTTCCTATGGACCCTAGTCAAAAGTAGTGCACCACAAAAGGGAATAGGGTGCCATTTGGTATGTGTTACTTAACCTATGTTTGTTGCCATAGTTAGTAAGTGTCACAAAAGAGGGGACCGTGTCCATGTGCTTTTGTGGCAAAGGAGCGTCAAAGACCATTCAATATTGTCATCAGACTCATGTGAGCGTTTGCACTATTGCGCAAGGTGTGTGCTGCCATTATGATGATATCAGAAAGAGTTGGAGGTGTTGAGTCCTCGAGCGATAGGCTCCAGTCTAGGGTTGAGCCGCCGGGCTACCCATAACAGAACATTGACTTTAATGGAAATGTCCATTCTAGTAATTATATTTCTATGGTGGTGACCCCCCCCCCCCAAGTCACTCCGTTCAAGACCAATAGCTTACAAATGAGCCCGAGTCTAATCTAGTATTTCTAGATCTCATGATTTAATTGACTCCTGTTATTATCATCTCTTCTTCAAAAGAAGGCCTGTAGCGAGGCTGCCACACCCTCCTGTAGTCAGGCCTCTGGGTCCTGTTCATTAGGCCCCAAATGGAAGAAAATGGGTTGTTCTTGTCCAATAAGAAACTGTAATTTTTGTTTTCCGTTGCAAAACGTTTTTAAAAGTGAAAGAGTTGTGTGTATGTGTACAACCCTGTTCCAGAACCTCAGTTTTTGTTTTCAGAAGACTGTAAAACCCGTTTTGGATCTTTAGCATGCTTTTGTTGTTTATCCCAGGACATGCTAGTTTGTAATGGTGTATCATTGTAAATGACTGACTGAGGGACACTGGACTGATGATTCCTTCCCAGTGTGTTGGGTCAGTCTGTGGTGTGACTGTTAAATCATCACAACCACATCTCAACATGTAGTGTTATGTTTCTTAATCAACATATTCTTTCCTTCCCTGGCTTTCTCCTTCTTTGCTCATTGGTTTATTCCTGGATATGTAAATAAAAATACAATTTTGTAAAGAAATGCCTCAGGGTCTCTTGTGGTGCTTTGATGGGAGGTGGGGGGGGGCTGACCCTGGCTGTGACCCCGGCTGTGACCCCACTCTCCGAGGGTGTCTCAGGGAGAGTTGGATATGCGAAAAACACATTTTATTTTACCTTTATTTAACTAGGCAAGTCAGTTAAGAACAAATTCTTATTTCCAATGACGGCCTAGGAACAGTGGGTTAACTGCCTGGGTTAATTGACACACGCATATTATTACACACTTGTATATGTGTGAAATAGGACAAATATAAGCACCTGACAAATAAATGTTATTATAAAAATGTCAAAATGAAAACTAATCATGAAAACAATTTAGTAAACTGAAATAAAAGAATTAACAAACCCGTTTGAAACCATAGTTTCAGTATAGTTCTATCTTTGGCTCCAAACAAACTAAATAAAATAAAAACCCTCATGAAAATGTTTTAAAATGTTTTTGGGCAAAAATCCATGCTTTTTGGGGTCACGCTGCTGAATCTGGCGGGTAAATGCGTCCAGGAGATGGCGATGTTGTGCATTGAGAGTATGTGACCGGAGCTGGAGCGGAGCTGGAGCGGAGCTGGAGCGGAGCTGGCCCAATTTGACTGGAGTGTGGCGCGAGATTCCCAAAGGTTGTGGCGTCCAATTTTGCTCCAGTAGCGCTCCGTGCATGCCTGGCCCAGCAGTCCACTTGTGTGCTGCTACAGCCCCTTGCTTTAGCTACTGTCATGGAGTTTACTAAATATGTTCATAAAGAAACTGATAAAACACACAGGTGAAAAATCAAGGTGACTTACAAAGATGAGGACCAAGAGCAAGAGAGGGATTGCGGACATGTAGTGTCCACAACTAAAAAATCTATGTGGAATCTGGAAAGATACGTATACCAAAATCATGATGGTGTACTTATGTGCACATGCTAGCAGAAAGGAACGAGGTGGGTAGATAACTGTCATTGTAGCAAAGTATTTATAAACACAAAATCAGATCTCTTATACGTTTCGTTCATTTTTGCTCTATTATCTATACAATAGGCCATAATTGATTTTGGCCCTGGCATATTCCCATGTTCAAGGAGCTTTCGGTTTTGATTTGGTTATTTTGCCTAAAAAAACTTTAGGCCTACCTATAGAAAAATAAAAAAAAACAACTCTGCATCTATGCCCAACCTGGCAAGAGTGGCCGAAAGGTTGTTTAGCATCCCCAGTGGCTCTGAAAGTATTCTCCGCTGCTGGCCTGCTCTCCAAGCGCTGAGAGGGTATTCTCCGCTGCTGGCCTGCTCTCCAAGCGCTGAGAGGGTATTCTCCGCTGCTGGCCTGCTCTCCAAGCGCTGAGAGGGTATTCTCCGCTGCTGGCCTGCTCTCCAAGAGCTGAGAGGGTATTCTCCGCTGCTGGCCTGCTCTCCAAGCGCTGAGAGGGTATTCTCCGCTGCTGGCCTGCTCTCCAAGCGCTGAGAGGGTATTCTCCGCTGCTGGCCTGCTCTCCAAGGGCTGAGAGGGTATTCTCCGCTGCTGGCCTGCTCTCCAAGCGCTGAGAGGGTATTCTCCGCTGCTGGCCTGCTCTCCAGACACCATCACATGAGCCTGAAGCCACAGACTGGCCAAACTCATGTTTCTAAAAAACGAATTCAAAGGCACTGTAGATGGAGCGTATTAAGGCATTAATTAGTCATTTTTCATTTCATTTGTATTTCATTCTAGGTAAGTCACAGCCTATATGTGCACCTGTACATAGTTCATCTATAATTTAGCTCAAACAACAGCTTCTTCCCCTACTGTATTTATTTATTTATTTTGCTCCTTTGCTCCCCATTATTTCTATTTCTACTTTGCACTTTCTTCCACTACAAATCTACCATTCCAGTGTTTTACTTGCTATATTGTATTTACTTTGCCACCATGGCCTTTTTTGCCTTTACCTCCCTTATCTCACCTCATTTGCTCACATTGTATATACACTTATGTTTCTACTGTATTATTGACTGTATGTTTGTTTTACTCCATGTGTACTTCTGTGTTGTTGTATGTAACTGCTTTGCTTTATCTTGGCCAGGTCGCAATTGTAAATGAGAACTTGTTCTCAACTTGCCTACCTGGTTAAATAAAGGTGAAATAAATAAATAAATAATGTATAGACTATAATGATTTAATACAACGAAATGTTGTTAAACTACTGAGCGCTTTATGTCCCTACCAGCCGAGTATCACACTCACACATGCTTCACTATGTATTTCTTTGTAGGCTATGACCTTGAAGTAATTGAAATAACATAGACTAAATAATTCATTTTTGCTCCTTGTCTCGCTGCTGACCTATTTAGAGTGTTTATATTCTGTTTAATAAGACATGTAGCCTATTTGAAATTGTGTGCTTCTTACATTCACCTTTTTATGTTTATTCAAACACTTTTCATTCAAATCCATATGGTTTGGTTTCAATACTTCAAAACCAATTGGTAGGTCCAGGTATTCACAAAAATAGATGGGTGTTGGTTGATTGGAGTGAATTTGGAGCGGCAGTGTTTTTCACCCTCGGGGGCACATAGCAGTGTTTAGCAGAGGGTGGGAAAGGACCTGGAGCACAGAGCGGTGGACAAGCACCACTCCATAAGAGAGCGATGAACAGGTCTTCCAACCACAACTCTGCTCACAGGCTCTGCACCACACTAACACAAAACTAGCATTTATACAGGTCTTCCCTGTGGCTCAGTTGGTAGAGCATGGTGTTTGCAATGCCAGCATGGTGTGTGCAACGCCAGGGTTGTGGGTTCGATTCCCACGGGGGGCCAGTACAAGAAAAAAGAAATGCATGAAATGCATGCATTCTCTACTGTAAGTCGCTCTGGATAAGAGCGTCTGCTAAATGACTAAAATGTAAAAATACAGTAATTTGGGGTATTATCAGCAGTAAAATACTGTGAAAGTTTTACTGCAGCATGCTGTCAATTATGTTGCATTGTGGGAACATTTTGTGTGTGTGTGTGTGTGGGGGAGGGGGGGGGGGGTAATTGCTGTATATGGCATTTTTGGAGCGTTGAAAAACGTTTTGACCACTAGTGGTATTGTTATTTCTGTCTCATTAACATATTTTGATGAGTGTCTTATAAGAGGCTGTATTAAGAGTGCTGTACCAATTTAACTGGTATGTGGTAGTAATGCCCCATCAATTTAAAATAGGGGACAGATTAGAGTGGCAGCAAGTCTTAAACCTTTAATGCTTGAGCCTTTTTCCATGTCTTTTTTTCATCTGTTTTGCCCTGTAGTGGCTGTCAGTTTGGAAAGACATGCTCCTGAACTTTGGCGATTACTATGTATTTTTTAAATGTCCCGCTTTGGGCTGGATGTGTCAATGTGTAGTTCATACATGCAGAATTAGTCTTACCTCTATTAGCCACCAAATCCCTAGTTTGAAAGTAACTGTTTTTCCTAGAACTGTGCTGCACCATTATCCCTACATTTCCCCCCACGTGGGCAAGCCCCCTAGCGTTTTGTCACCAAAGCCCCATATACAACCCACCACTGCGACCTGTATGCTCTCGTTGGCTGGCCTTCACTTCATCATCGTCGCCAAACACATTGGCTCCAGGTCATCTACAAGACCCTGCTAGGTAAAGTCCCCCCTTATCTCCGCTCACTGGTCACCATAGCAGCACCCACCTGTAGCACGCGCTCCAGCAGGTATATCTCTCTGGTCACCCCTAAAGCCAATTCCTCCTTTGGTCGTCTCTCCTTCCAGTTCTCAGCTGCCAATGATTGGAACGAACTACAAAAATCTCTAAAACTGGAAACACTTATCTCCCTCACTAGCTTTAAGCACCAGCTGTCAGAGCAGCTCACAGATCTCTGCACCTGTACATAGCCCATCTTTAATTGAGCCCAAACTACTACCTTTTCCCCTACTGTATTTATTTATTTTATTTATTTGCTCCTTTGCACCATATTATTTATATTTTAACTTTTAACTTTCTTCAAACTACAAATCTACCATTCCAGTGTTTTTTCTTGCCATACTTTATTTACTTTGCCACCATGGCATTTTTTTGCCTTTACCTCCATTATCTCACATCATTTGCTCACATTGTATATAGTCTTATTTTTTCTACTGCATCATTGATTGTATGTTGTTTTACTCCATGTGTAACTCTGTGTTTTTGTATGTTGTCGAACTGCTTTGCTTTATCTTGGCCAGGTCGCAATTGTAAATGAGAACTTGTTCTCAACTTGCCTACCTGGTTAAATAAAGGTGAAATAAATAAAAAATAAAAAATTTGAGTTATAGCCTGTGGAGCTCCGCAATACTGTTGAGCTAATAAGAGGTGAAGGAACTCCGCAATACTGTTGAGCTAATAAGAGGTGCTGGAACTCCACAATACTGTTGAGCTAATAAGAGGTGCTGGAACTCCACAATACTGTTGAGCTAATAAGAGGTGCTGGAACTCCACAATACTGTTGAGCTAATAAGAGGTGCTGGAACTCCACAATACTGTTGAGCTAATAAGAGTTGCAGGAACTCCACAATACTGTTGAGCTAATAAGAGGTGCTGGAACTCCACAATACTGTTGAGCTAATAAGAGGTGCAGGAGCTCCACAATACTGTTGAGCTAATAAGAGGTGCAGGAACTCCACAATACTGTTGAGCTAATAAGAGGTGCAGGAACTCCACAATACTGTTGAGCTAATAAGAGGTGCAGGAACTCCACAATACTGTTGAGCTAATAAGAGGTGCAGGAACTCCGCAATACTGTTGAGCTAATAAGAGGTGCTGGAACTCCACAATACTGTTGAGCTAATAAGAGGTGCTGGAACTCCACAATACTGTTAAGCTAATAAGAGGTGCAGGAGCTCCGCAATACTGTTGAGCTAATAAGAGGTGCTGGAACTCCACAATACTGTTGAGCTAATAAGAGGTGCTGGAACTCCACAATACTGTTGAGCTAATAAGAGTTGCAGGAACTCCACAATACTGTTGAGCTAATAAGAGGTGCAGGAACTCCGCAATACTGTTAAGCTAATAAGAGTTGCAGGAACTCCACAATACTGTTGAGCTAATAAGAGGTGCAGGAACTCCGCAATACTGTTAAGCTAATAAGAGGTGCTGGAACTCCACAATACTGTTGAGCTAATAAGAGGTGCTGGAACTCCACAATACTGTTGAGCTAATAAGAGGTGCAGGAACTCCACAATACTGTTGAGCTAATAAGAGGTGAAGGAACTCCGCAATACTGTTGAGCTAATAAGAGGTGCTGGAACTCCACAATACTGTTGAGCTAATAAGAGGTGCAGGAACTCCACAATACTGTTGAGCTAATAAGAGGTGCAGGAACTCCACAATACTGTTGAGCTAATAAGAGTTGCAGGAACTCCACAATACTGTTGAGCTAATAAGAGGTGCAGGAACTCCGCAATACTGTTAAGCTAATAAGAGGTGCTGGAACTCCACAATACTGTTGAGCTAATAAGAGGTGAAGGAACTCCGCAATACTGTTGAGCTAATAAGAGGTGCTGGAACTCCACAATACTGTTGAGCTAATAAGAGGTGCAGGAACTCCACAATACTGTTGAGCTAATAAGAGGTGCAGGAACTCCGCAATACTGTTAAGCTAATAAGAGTTGCAGGAACTCCACAATACTGTTGAGCTAATAAGAGGTGCAGGAACTCCGCAATACTGTTAAGCTAATAAGAGTTGCAGGAACTCCACAATACTATTGAGCTAATAAGAGTTGCAGGAACTCCACAATACTGTTGAGCTAATAAGAGTTGCAGGAACTCCACAATACTGTTGAGCTAATAAGAGGTGCTGGAACTCCACAATACTGTTGAGCTAATAAGAGTTGCAGGAACTCCACAATACTGTTGAGCTAATAAGAGGTGCAGGAGCTCCGCAATACTGTTGAGCTAATAAGAGGTGCAGGAACTCCACAATACTGTTACGCTAATAAGAGTTGCAGGAACTCCACAATACTGTTGAGCTAATAAGAGGTGCTGGAACTCCACAATACTGTTGAGCTAATAAGAGGTGCAGGTGCTCCACAATACTGTTGAGCTAATAAGAGGTGCTGGAACTCCACAATACTGTTAAACTAATAAGAGTTGCAGGAGCTCCACAATACTGTTGAGCTAATAAGAGGTGCAGGAACTCCACAATACTGTTGAGCTAATAAGAGGTGCAGGAACTCCACAATACTGTTGAGCTAATAAGAGGTACTGGAACTCCACAATACTGTTGAGCTAATAAGAGGTGCAGGTGCTCCACAATACTGTTGAGCTAATAAGAGGTGCTGGAACTCCACCATACTGTTGAGCTAATAAGAGGTGCAGTAACTCCACAATACTTTTGAGCTAATAAGAGGTGCAGGAACTCCACAATACTGTTGAGCTAATAAGAGGTGCAGGAACTCCACAATACTGTTGAGCTAATAAGAGGTGCTGGAACTCCACAATACTGTTGAGCTAATAAGAGGTGCTGGAACTCCACAATACTGTTGAGCTAATAAGAGGTGCTGGAACTCCACAATACTGTTGAGCTAATAAGAGGTGCTGGAACTCCACAATACTGTTGAGCTAATAAGAGGTGCAGGAACTCCACAATACTGTTGAGCTAATAAGAGGTACTGGAACTCCACAATACTGTTGAGCTAATAAGAGGTGCTGGAACTCCACAATACTGTTGAGCTAATAAGAGGTGCTGGAACTCCACAATACTGTTGAGCTAATAAGAGGTGCTGGAACTCCACAATACTGTTGAGCTAATAAGAGGTGCAGGAGCTCCACAATACTGTTGAGCTAATAAGAGGTGCAGGAACTCCACAATACTGTTGAGCTAATAAGAGGTGCAGGAACTCCACAATACTGTTGAGCTAATAAGAGGTGCAGGAACTCCACAATACTGTTGAGCTAATAAGAGGTGCTGGAACTCCACAATACTGTTGAGCTAATAAGAGGTGCTGGAACTCCACAATACTGTTGAGCTAATAAGAGGTGCAGGAACTCCACAATACTGTTGAGCTAATAAGAGGTGCAGGAACTCCACAATACTGTTGAGCTAATAAGAGGTGCTGGAACTCCACAATACTGTTGAGCTAATAAGAGGTGCTGGAACTCCACAATACTGTTGAGCTAATAAGAGGTGCTGGAACTCCACAATACTGTTGAGCTAATAAGAGGTGCAGGAGCTCCACTATACTGTTGAGCTAATAAGAGGTGCAGGAACTCCACAATACTGTTGAGCTAATAAGAGGTGCAGGAACTACACAATACTGTTGAGCTAATAAGAGGTGCAGGAACTCCACAATACTGTTGAGCTAATAAGAGGTGCTGGAACTCCACAATACTGTTGAGCTAATAAGAGGTGCTGGAACTCCACAATACTGTTGAGCTAATAAGAGGTGCTGGAACTCCACAATACTGTTGAGCTAATAAGAGGTACTGGAACTCCACAATACTGTTGAGCTAATAAGAGGTGCTGGAACTCCACAATACTGTTGAGCTAATAAGAGGTGCTGGAACTCCACAATACTGTTGAGCTAATAAGAGGTGCTGGAACTCCACAATACTGTTGAGCTAATAAGAGGTGCTGGAACTCCACAATACTGTTGAGCTAATAAGAGGTGCAGGAACTCCACAATACTGTTGAGCTAATAAGAGGTGCAGGAACTCCACAATACTGTTGAGCTAATAAGAGGTGCAGGAGCTCCACAATACTGTTGAGCTAATAAGAGGTGCAGGAACTCCACACTACTGTTGAGCTAATAAGAGTTGCAGGAACTCCACAATACTGTTGAGCTAATAAGAGTTGCAGGAACTCCGCAATACTGTTAAACTAATAAGAGGTGCTGGAACTCCACAATACTGTTAAACTAATAAGAGTTGCAGGAACTCCACAATACTGTTAAACTAATAAGAGTTGCAGGAACTCCGCAATACTGTTAAACTAATAAGAGGTGCAGGAACTCCGCAATACTGTTAAACTAATAAGAGGTGCAGGAACTCCATAATACTGTTAAGCTAATAAGAGTTGCAGGAACTCCACAATACTGTTAAGCTAATAAGAGTTGCAGGAACTCCACAATACTGTTAAGCTAATAAGAGTTGCAGGAACTCCACAATACTGTTAAGCTAATAAGAGGTGCAGGAACTCCACAATACTGTTGAGCTAATAAGAGGTGCAGGAACTCCACACTACTGTTGAGCTAATAAGAGTTGCAGGAACTCCACAATACTGTTGAGCTAATAAGAGTTGCAGGAACTCCGCAATACTGTTAAACTAATAAGAGGTGCTGGAACTCCACAATACTGTTAAACTAATAAGAGTTGCAGGAA
The DNA here is from genome assembly GCF_901001165.1 of Salmo trutta. NCBI lineage: Eukaryota > Metazoa > Chordata > Actinopteri > Salmoniformes > Salmonidae > Salmo > Salmo trutta. Next base: position 67,075,893 of record NC_042957.1, on the reverse strand, counting down.
CTCCACAATACTGTTAAACTAATAAGAGTTGCAGGAACTCCGCAATACTGTTAAACTAATAAGAGGTGCTGGAACTCCACAATACTGTTAAACTAATAAGAGTTGCAGGAACTCCACAATACTGTTAAACTAATAAGAGTTGCAGGAACTCCGCAATACTGTTGAGCTAATAAGAGGTGCAGGAACTCCATAATACTGTTAAGCTAATAAGAGTTGCAGGAACTCCACAATACTGTTAAGCTAATAAGAGTTGCAGGAACTCCACAATACTGTTAAGCTAATAAGAGTTGCAGGAACTCCACAATACTGTTAAGCTAATAAGAGGTGCTGGAACTCCACAATACTGTTAAACTAATAAGAGGTGCAGGAACTCCACAATACTGTTAAGCTAATAAGAGTTGCAGGAACTCCACAATACTGTTAAGCTAATAAGAGTTGCAGGAACTCCACAATACTGTTGAGCTAATAAGAGTTGCAGGAACTCCACAATACTGTTAAGCTAATAAGAGTTGCAGGAACTCCACAATACTGTTAAGCTAATAAGAGGTGCAGGAACTCCACAATACTGTTAAGCTAATAAGAGTTGCAGGAACTCCACAATACTGTTAAGCTAATAAGAGTTGCAGGAACTCCACAATACTGTTAAGCTAATAAGAGGTGCAGGAACTCCACAATACTGTTAAGCTAATAAGAGTTGCAGGAACTCCACAATACTGTTAAGCTAATAAGAGGTGCAGGAACTCCACAATACTGTTGAGCTAATAAGAGGTGCAGGAACTCCACACTACTGTTGAGCTAATAAGAGGTGCTGGAACTCCACAATACTGTTGAGCTAATAAGAGTTGCAGGAACTCCACACTACTGTTGAGCTAATAAGAGGTTACAACATATTTTTTGCACCAGTCTCAGCGCTATTTATTTTTCAATCCAAGTCACATTGAGATTGACTTTATTTTAGAAACTGAACCTAACCTATGACCTGACCCATGACCTTATGTGTTACTGCTGCTCCAACGCATGCTTTCTGTCTTTAACACTGAAACTGAAACGAAATAATATAACAACAAATAGAAATATGTTGATACAGCTAAAGGTAAATAAAAACTAGCAAGTCAGGTCTGAAAATTAACTGAAACTAAACTGAATTTAAAATAAAAATAAAAATTTGAGAAATAAAGATGAATATAAAAAACCTAAACTATAATAACCGTGGTGTGTGTACTGTGTGTGTGTGTGTGCACCTTTGTGTGTGATGACATGTCCTGTTCTTACATCTGTATTTCTGTCCTCATAGTCTGTCATTAATGATCATAAAGGTGTGTCTGTGTGTCAGTGCAGGAAGAAGATGACAAAAAAGAACAGTCCTTGGTCTGGGCAGCATTGAAAGGTGCTGGTATATTTGACATTGGCGTTACAAAAACATTTCACACAAATTGATGCTGTAGTGTCATCGATTCAAACAATGAAAACATGAACAATAAAAAAAACTGCATGCTCAACTTAGAACGAGTGACATTCCCAAAAGTCTCTTTTTTTAATGGATTCTTTTAATAACATTTTTATAAGCAATAACATATTCATTTTATAGAAAATAAACATCTCTAGGAAATACTATACACAATTATATTAGTACATCACATCTTACATTTAAATAGCGTCAAATACTTATATACACCATTAAATAATGAGAGCATCATAATCAAGAATCAGAGAAGAGGTCTGTGGTGTGATGCTTTGCTCTTGTCTGTACTGTACTGCCCTAATACTGTGTGTCCACTGATATGAAGTACTAAAGTACTGTACACTACATCCTAAAGTAGTACTGAAGTACTGTACACTACACCCTAAAGTAGTACTGAAGTACTGTACACTACACCCTAAAGAGGCTGTCTGTGTGTGTGAGAATGCTGCAGTAAGGGGAACAGGCTACGCTACTGTGAGTGCCACATACAGAGAAAGGAATGAGAGAGACACACTTGATGTGGAGTCAGAAAACTGAAACAGTCCGAATATGGACACCGTACAACAGTCACTGTTCCCCATTTAATGGGGAGGACTGTGTGACTGTACGGTGTCCATATTATGACATATTTGAGTTTCTGTACGGTTGATTCAGCTCTATGGTGTTGAGAACTTAAGTCGTATAGGACTAAGAATCTATTGGAGTCGAATCCTTGTTAATGTTTATGGAGACAGCAGCCTTTGGTGATGGAGATGATGGACAGAGATATTGATGAAGAACTGTGGTGAGATGAGATGACGTGTGAGATGATGCCAGCCGGGCCCTAAGCCCTGACCTTTAACCTTTATGGTGATGATGTGGCGTCTACTGTACATCATGTTGTATGAGCACACGGCTGAACTTCGACTCGGTGACCCCCAGAGTTTTTACTCCCCCCCCCAATATCCAAATTAGCACACTACCCACTTAGAATGAAGCAATGTATAAGGCATGCATTCTAAGTAGTACGCTAGTGTGAATATTGAAACCTTTATTTTTATAAAAATGTTTAATTGAACACAAAGCGGGACAGATACCAACGCTGACTCAATGGTGTCGTATAGCCGTAATATGCACATCAAAATACATACCGGAAGAAGAAGAGCGTTATATTAAAATACCGTCATTTTTTCTTTCTGTCATTATCAGAATCATATTTAGAATCTGTTAAAACATGTACATTTTTATAACACTTAAGCGCACATTGAGATACATCCAGGGGAGGGCAGCTTCTTCTGACGCATGACATCTTGAATTGGAACACGCTCGTTCCCTTCCTTGTACAAGCACACGCACACACAGTCGATGTCACACACACACAGTCGATGTCACACACACACCGCGACCTGGAACTCAGACAGCATAGCCGGAGGGGGCCTATTCTGGCCAATCGCAATCCACCAGGTGTCCAAAAATGATAGTGACCGTTCCAGAGGCAGAACAGTGCAGCGTGAATTTAAAACAGCTCCCTCTTTCTCCCCCTGTCTCTCCCCCTCTCTCTCTGGAGGGGGGGTCTCTAAGTAACCATGGCTGCCAGGTGTCTAGACTCTAGACACAGACAGACAGGGCTGTGAAAGACTCTCTCAAAACACCGCAGTCCGTCTGTCCGTGAAGGAGACTGTCTGTCAGACAGACAATGCAGTCTCTCTCTCTTTCTCTCTGTCTCTCTGTCTGGTTATCAGGGGTGGCTGAGATAAAGCAGTGCCGTTGCCAGGGGTTACGGGGGTTGCTCTGAGGGACCTGCTGTCTAGTGTCTGTATTGCTGCTATCGGTGGAGCCTCACAGGATCCCCAGCTGTCCCCATTGGCCGATGCGTCTGTCCGTCATGACATCTCATCATGACTCATCATCATCAGGTTTGGGTGGGGGGGGATGTCCTATCTGTCTGTCTGTCTGTCGTACTGCATAGGTGATGCTCACTGGTGCTGCTCTATTTTACAAAGCCTGAAAGACAAAGACAAATTATGTATGAGGGCGATTGGTGTTCACTTCAAAACAAGTGCACAAAGATAATGTTATATATGAAAATAATGAATATTGTACTTTTGAGAGTGTATGGGTGATCTGTGTGTGTGTTGTGTGATACTGTCTGCAGGTTCAGTAGGTCTCTCTCTCTCTGGACATATGTACACCTGCCTGCTGAAATAGAACGCACCAGCACTCACAGCACTGCCATGTGTGTGTGTTATTCTCCATGGCCAGCGCAGAATGGGGCCTTTAATTGCCATGGTCACTGCAAACATGAAAGCTGCAGTGTCTGTGTGCCTGAGTCTCTGCTCTGAGCTAACGTGAAAGCTGCAATGTGTGTGCTCGCGCCCTGGTGTGTGTGTGTGGTTCTGCACTACTGTAGACATGAAAGCTGTGTGCAGTGTGCAGTAGTGGAGGATGGAGGATGCAGCTGGCCAGTGAACCAGCTCCTGTGAAAGACAAGGTGGGAACGCCTACTAACTGCACTGGTGTGGAGCTTCCCCCTTATCCTCAGCAGTCTCTCTCTCTCTCTTTCTATTTCTCTCTATCTATTTCTCTCTTTCTATTTCTCTCTTTCTATTTCTATTTCTCTCTTTCTATTTCTCTCTTTCTATTTCTCTCTTTCTATTTCTCTCTTTCTATTTCTCTCTTTCTATTTCTCTCTTTCTATTTCTCTCTTTCTATTTCTCTCTTTCTATTTCTCTCTTTCTATTTCTCTCTTTCTATTTCTCTCTCTCTCTCTCTCTCTTGTTGAATCTCTCTCTCCCTCCCTCTCTCTCTCCCTATCTTAATCTCTCTCCCTGTCTTTCAGTATTCTCTTTCTCTTCTGTCGCTCTCTATATTGTCTCTCTTTCTCTCTCTCTATATGTAGTCTCTGTCTCCCTTTCTCATTCTCTTTGTATCTCTGAGTCTCTCTGTGATGTAACGGCCCGCTGCTCTCCTTTTGTTTCTACACATCCGTAGAGAACACAAAAACAGCCTCTGTTTGTCTCCTACTGTGTGTGTAATATGTTTTGTGAGTGTGTGTGTGTTTGTGAATATTCACAATGTTCATATGTTTTTGTGTGAGTTTGCACAATATGTGCCTGCTGTTTGTGTGTGCCTGTGTATATGTCTGCCTGTTGTGTGTGTGTGCTTGCCTGTGTGTGTGTGTGTGTGTATGTGTGTGTGTGTGTGTGTGTGGGTGCCTGTGTGTATGTGTGCCTGTGAGTGTGCGCTTGCCTGTGTGTGTGTGTGTGTGCCTGTGTGTGTGTGTGTGTGCCTGTGTGTGTGCCTGTGTGTGTGTGTGTGTGCCTGTGTGTGTGCCTGTGTGTGCAGCGGTTTCCTGCCCATGTGAGATTGCTCCCTTCCTCCCTCCTTTCCTTCCTCCATCCCTCCTGCTGGTGTCTGTGTCTGTGTTGTAGAACAGTGAGAGGAGGAGAGCAGAGGAACAGAGAACAGAGGCAGAGTTCCATGGAGACCTGGGTGGTGGGGGGGGGGGGATTGTGCCTGGGATTGTGTCTGTGTATCTCTACTGCTCTCTGATTAGGCTGCTCAGTCTGCTAAATTAGCATCGCACAGACCCACCAGCCTCCCTCTCTCTCTCTCTCTCTCTCTCTCTCTCTCTCTCTCTCTCTATCCCTCTGTCTTTCTCCTCTCTCTCTCTCTCTCGCTCTTTCTCTCTCTATACCTCTCTCTCTCTACCCTCTTTCTCTCTCTCTATCCCTCTCTGTCTTTCTCTCTCTCTCTCTCTCTCTCTCTCTCTCTCTCTATCTGAATCTCTCTCCCTCTCTCTTTCTCTCCCTCTCTCTTTCTCTCCCTCTCCCTCCTCTCTCCCTCCGCTCCCTCTCCTTCTTTCTTTCCCTCTCTCTTTCTCTCTCTCTTTCCTCTCCTCTCTCTCT
>NC_042957.1:67062557-67070444 GCF_901001165.1 Salmo trutta | reverse complement strand
AGAGAGAGAGAAAGAGAGAGAGAGAGAGAGAGAGAGAGAGAGAGAGAGAGAGAGAGAGAGAAAGAAAAGAGGAAATCAGCATAGAGAAAGAAGAAGGTCTCACCGTTTCTGTGGAGGTGTGAACAGCCTCTTTCAGGCCATACAGCCTCCCGGCCACCATGATGATCCCATTGGTCCAGATAGCACAGTTCTCATGGGCCCAGTGTTCCTTAGCCTCAGCCTCCTCCTGCAGTCTCTGGAGCAGGCCTCCTCCTCCATTGCCCCCTTTCTGACCACTAGCTGTGGCCTCCGCAGCCCTCCTCTCCTCCTGGAGCTTCTGCATCCTCCTGAACCGATCCCGTAGGGTGGGCCGGTGCGTGCTTCCGCCCTCCGCCGGTGCCCTCTCTGCCCTCCTGGGGCGCCAATGGTGTGGGTGGGGCTGATGATGGTGACTCCCACCACAACTACTACTGCCCTCCTTTGTGACTGTCTCCATATCCACCTTTTTACTAACTTCCTTTTTGGAGCTGGGGTCTCCTTCGCTTTTTGGGGGGCTGCTGCTTGGTTCCTTGATGCTACTGTTGGAGCTTATTTTCTCTTGGTTTTCCCTCTGGGTTTCTATATGTCTTGCTGACAGGATTTTGCGGGGGATGCTATCCTCTGGGAAGTAGGGCCCACACAAATCCCCCAGCTCACGGTAATTTGCTGGCTTTCCACACAGGCAACACGTTAGACACCTGTCAATTAACGTTTTGTTAACCAAGGGCCCCTGGAGCATAGCCGAGGAGCTGGGTATCGCCTTGGCAAATGTGACTGGGTTTTTAATTTTGTCCGGGCTCTTTTTCCGGGGCTTCTGAAGCACCATCTTCAGCTCTTCATCGCGCCTGTTGACGATGGTACAGAGGGAGGTGAAGTCTCTGGAGCTGTCCATACGCACATATGGACAGAAGGAGGGTTTGATTCTGCTTTTAGGAGTGTTACTCAGTACCTGTTTGAGAGAGGGCTCCGGCTGCTTTTCCTCTGACACTACAGGACTATCCTTTTTCCATTTCTTCTTCTTGAGTCTGGCCTCCCTCCCTGCAGCCTTTACAACCGCTTCAATCACCTCCATGGCGTCTTTGATTCCCTTTTTAGGACCAGGTTTTTTGTGCACCCTCAGTGGTTTGCTGCTCTGCTGTTCACCTGGGGCTCTCCCTCTCTTTTTGGAAGGGGATGAAGAGGGCTTCCTCCCTCGTTTGGAGGGAGGCCGCTGGATCATTTCTGTGGCGATCACCTGCGGGCTGTCTGTGATCTCACCTGGGCCAGCTGGTAGAGCGGGCATTGTTGTTAACGCTGTGTCAGCGGGTGTCTCTGTCTGCTGTTCTCCTGTTGTTGTCTCTACCTCCTCATCAGCCACAGGCCCCTCTGAAGGAGTCTGTCCTCCTTTCCTCTTCCTCCTCCTCTGTTTTAGGTGCATCTCGTGGTTGTTCTTGATGGCCCTCTGCTTGGCCAGCCGCGGCGTGTTGATGATCAGGCTCCCCGTCTCCATGGCGACCACTGTGGCGTCCGTGCTCTCCACCATGGCCCATTTCCTCCTCTTGGTCCTGGTGGGTTTGTTGGCACCGCTCGCTGCAGCAGCGTCTGGCACCCCCGATGGGAGTGGCTCCCGCTGCACCCCCTCCCCGGTGTTCTGCTGCACCCTTCCCTCCTGTTCTGTGTTCTGGGCCCCCGTGGAGCTCCACACATCCCCTGCTAACTCCTCCCGTGACACATCAGGGGCACTCACCACTGCCACTGGGGCCTCGCTCTCCTCTGAGACGGGCAGCGACACAGGCTTTGACGTCACTTCATCAACTGTCGCCTCTGTGCTCTCGGGCTGTGGTGTCGGCGGGTGTTTCTTCGAACCGGTGCCCGAGTTTATTTTCTGAACCATGGCCTCGTATTTCAGACCCCTGCCTTTGCGCGGGGGGAGGTACTTGGTTTTGGTGGGACACTGAGAAGGGACACTGGGTATTTCACTAACCACATCACCGTCAGCCATTGTGGGAGGAGGGTTATCTTTGGTCAGCACAGTGATAAGAGAGGCCTTGATGCGTCTGCCTCTCTTTAGCCTTCTCTTGGGGCCTCGGACACCCATCTCCTTGTGTTTGACTAATGGAGGCTGGTTGGCCTGGTTGGCCTGGTCAGACTGGGGAGTTTCAGGCTGGGGCTGTTGTGGTTTTGGTTTTGGTTTTGGACCTCGCTTTTTCTTCACCGGAAGCTCTAGAGGCAGAGGACTGGGTTTTCTTTTGAGTGGAGGTACAGGTGCAGTTACAAGAGGTACAGCTACAGTCGGTTCTTTAGGTTTCTCAGGTGGAGTGACAGATATACTGATGTCTGTTTTACTGGTGTCTGTTACACTGGTGTCTGTTACACAGGTGTCTGTTAAACTGTTGTCTGTTACGCTGGTGTCTGTTGCACTGGTGTCTGTTACATTGGGGTCTGATACACTGGTGTCTGTTACGCTGGTGTCTGTTACACTGACGTCTGTTGCAATGGTGTCGGTTTTACTGGTGTCGGTTTTACTGGTGTCTGTTACACTGTTGTCTGGTTTACTGGTGTCTGGTTTACTGGTGTCTGTTACACTGGTGTTGGTTTTACTGGGGTCTGTTACTCTGGTGTCTGTTACACTGGTGTCTGGTTTACTGGTGTCTGTTACGCTGGTGTCTGGTTTACTGGTGTCTGTTACGCTGGTGTCTGGTTTACTGGTGTCTGTTACACTGGTGTCTGTTATACTTGTGTCTGTCTGGTTAGGAAAGACAGGGATGGCTGGCTCTAAGCTCGTACGTTCCTCATTTTGTAACACTGCATTGGGCTTTGTTATACCTGTCAGGGTTTGAGTCAGGATTCCCTCAGATTGCTCCTTCTCTTTTTCCTTTGGAAGCTTATCGTGGGGGGGCTTTCTGGATCTCAGGACCATGTTCTTTCCGTCCTTGCCTGGAGCTTTCACTTCCTGGTTCCCATCAACTTGCTGACTGTTGATGCTCAAGCTCTTCTGGCCTCTTCCTGGATCCCCTGTTATGGGTTGAATGGGACCTTCCTGTTGTGCCAACTTCAACTTAGAGCCTGTACCCCTGGGACGACCCCGGGGGGCTCCTTCAGTTGGTTTTGGACCTGGTTTTGGCCCTGGTTTTGGACCCGGTTTAGGCCCTGGTTTTAGGCCTGGTTTAGGCCCCGGTTTTAAACCTGGTTTTGGGCTGGGCTTTGAATCGGGTTTCAAACCTGGTTTTGGTCCTGGTTTTAGACTCAGCTTTGAACCTGGTTTTGGTCCTGGTTTCAGTCCTGGTTTAGGCCCTGGTTTTAACCCTGACTTCGGGCCTGGTTTTGGGCCTGGTTTCGAACCCGGTTTCCGCCCTGGTTTCCGTCTTTCAGGGGGCTGAGGATCCTTAGAAGGTGTGTCCTGCGCGTTGAACGAGCGAGTACACATTCTGGAGCGGGAGCCCTCAACAAGCAGTTTGGGTGTTTCGCTCGTCGTGATTATGTCCTGGTGAGCGGCCATGTCTATCTGATCGGAGAACAGAGCACTCTTGCTGGAGGGCATGCAGGGTTTTTGCGGGGGCGAGGGGGCACTCTCCCCCTCTCTCTCCACACTCAGCTGTCTCCTGAATTCCACACCTGAGTGCATCAGTCTCCTCCTGCCTCGGCCGTGCTTCCGGCCGAAAGCCTGCAGGGGTGCAGATGGGGCCACAGGTTCTGGCTTGCCTGAGGGGGTCACAGCACTTGGGCAGCTGATGCCCGGCTCCATGTCCTCATCACCTTTCTTTGGCGAGGGTGGGGTGTTGGCCCAGGAGGGCGCTGAGTGCAGTATCGACTTCCCTGGCAGCTGAGGGGAGTCAGGCTCCAGCACGTTGGAATCGCTGCGATCGATATGGTCCCTGGTGTGTGACGGAGCTGGAGGTGTTGCTATCTCCCTGAGAGCTGAGAAAACCATCATGGCCGAGTGAGACTGTGGTGGAGTGTCACAAATGGCTGACACACTTTCTGGGGATTCTGCTGCTGCTGCTGTTGCGTCCGGTTGTGCTGCTTGGCTTTCTGTCTCTGCAGGCTCTGTGTTACTGTAAGGCTGAGGCTCAGCCAGGCTCTGGCCTTCTGTACTGCTGCACAGTTCTCCAGAAGGCTCCTCCTGTGGGCTCGTTCTATTGTTGAGGACCTCCTCAGCTGATGGCAGACTCTTACTCTCTTCTCCCTCTCTCTCCTCAGCAGACAGAGGAGGAGATATGGAGTTCTGCTTCCTCTCCTGCTCCCCCTCCTCCTCATCCTCCTCCTCTTCTTCTCTGCTCTCTCTCTTCTCTGAGGCGGAGAGCCTCTGGTCCAAAGCCTCGCCCCGGGGGGTAGGGGATGTGTTCTCCGAGCTGTCTTCCTTCTCTGTTAAATATTGATCTTGGTCAAGGTCACCCCTGGAAATAAAGGGGGATGTCTTCACTGAGCTCTCAGAGTCAGATTTGAAGGCCTCCGGTTTCATCTCCTGGCCCAGGTCTCCCTTGTGGATGGAGTCTGAGAGGTTTGGGGACTTATCCGCCGAGTCCCCTTTGCCTCGGTCATATTTGTTTTGTATCTTGTGGTACATGTTCTCGTCGTAGCAGTAGCTCTTTCCCTCGGTCACTGCTTTGTTGATCTTGCTATACAGCGCTCGGCCTTTCTCGTCCTCCGGCCATTTCTCCTGCTTCTCTGAGGTTTCTGTGACATTATCGCTGCCTCTGCCGTCACTTTCGCCGTCGGAGGTCTTTTTCACGCCATCCTCCTCGTAGTCTGCCATTTTCTCTGTCCAGGCCAACTCCTCAAAGTTTTCCTTCAGTGGCAAGCCAAGACGTTGGATGTCTGGAGGGGACTGGCTCTCCTGCTTCATGGGGCTGGGGATCGTCACACTCACGGGGGACCTCTCATCCCCCACGCTCTTCATGGGGGTTTGTCGGGGTTCGTGACCCCCCTGTGACCTGGGGTCAGGGGTCATGTTGTCCCTGGAAGCCACACTCTGCAGGCCGGACACAGAGTCACCAGACCGGGTGGACATGTCATCCGGAGAGGTCATGGAGCAGGATGAGGCCGTGTCCAGGCCCAGGTGTGTATTGTTAGGGGCCTGAGCTGGGCTCCTGCCCTGGCCGCAGTAGTAGTACCCCCTCTCCAGCTGCTCGTCAGAACTACTGGAGTACCCCCCCTCCTGCATCTCCATGGGAATGAGCTGGTGCTGGTTGGTGCTGTAGGGGTCCTGCATGGGGCCCCCACCGTGCTGACCCTCGGGGCCTCCTGGCACTCCTTTGTAAACCTCTTCCTTCTTGGAGGAGCTGCCTCCACTGCTCCCAATGCTGCTGCGCTTGCCCCCCTTCTTGTTGGCGACCATGGTCTCGGAGAGCAGCAGCTGCTGCACATTGTTGGAGATGTTCTCCACCTGAGAGGTGAGGGCATTCAGGCTCCACAGGCTGGGGTTGGCAAGCAGCTTCTCAGAGAAGCGCTCCTTCATGGAGACCCCCTGTGTGTAGCTGTGCTGCGGGGTTGGGTGGGCCACGTTGGGGGACGAGGACGGGTGGGAGCGCGGCGGCATCAGCAAGCCCTGGTCCTGCAGACCCGCTGAGGAAGAGGAGGACGAAGAAGCCGCGCCTGGGGTCATTGGTGGCTGGCTGTACTGGAAGCTCTCTGGATTGGTCATCAAAGGGGAAGGGGTGGAGCTGTAGGAGGGCGAGCGGCCTACAGAGCGTGCAGGGGAGTGGCTGGAGGCGGGACTACATGTCTGGTAGTACTGCTCAGGGGATCTGACGGACAGCTCGGACAGACAGTAGTTCTGCTGGGGCTGGCTGAAGTGTTGGTATTTGGGATGGGTCTCCTGGGGAGTGGGCATGCCTTGTAGTGTAGGCTGGGGTTCGTAGCCACCCCTGGAGGGAGTCTGTTGGTAGCTGTAACTGTTTTGTGGTGGTGGGCGGTATCCCCCCTGCTTCAGACCACTGTGGCTGCCCATCTGCCTAGTGTACTGGGAGCTGGGCGGCATACTATATCCCTTGTAACAGTGGGGCATGGGGCTGCACTTCTCCATGTAGGAGGAGGAGGATGGCGAGGGGGACGGGGGGTGTTGGGGGTAGTGGAGCTGGCTCTGGGGGTACATCAACGAGGACTGGCCTGGGTTTGCGGGATGGGGCTGGTGGTGTGGGCTGGTGTAGACCGGAGCAGAGGCCTGGTGGGGCTGGTGACACTGGCTCTGGGAGTGAGCCAGCATGTTCTGGTCCAGATACTGGGAGGACCCAGGGGGACCCGGCTCCATCCTGCCTACCATCTCTTGCTCGTACTGAGCTAGCTGAACTGGGTCGTCCCACTTAGACTGCTGGAGGTGGCCCTCGCTCATATACTGGGCCGGGTATCCCCCCGGGCCCATGTGATTGCTGTAGCCGCCCGCCTGCATATGCTGGGGAGTGGGAGGAGGCCCTTGGCTCCCCCCACTGTAAGCCTTCTTATCATGAGGCGTTGACCCTCCTCCACCACCCACAACACCACCACCCACACCGCCTTCATTGCCCTGGGGGTATCCAGGGTATGCCTGCTGGCTGTAACAGTCCTTAGGTCCAGGTATAGGTCCACTTCCTGGTCCAGGTCCGGCCCCTGGTCCCGCTGGGGGCATCCCTGTAGCGGTGGCCAGGGCATGCGCCTCGTAGACCTGCCTGGTCTGTCCGTGGTGGGGGTGCTGTCGGTAGCTCTCCAGGCGTGATAATTCATGGTGCTCCTGCTGGTAGCAGGGCTGGTTGCCGTGGAAACCGCTCCTCTCTCTGCTGAACGACTGCATGGCTCCAGCTATAGGAGGGGCGGGGGGAGGGAGGGGGTTGGGGGTGGGGGTGTTCTGACAGAGCGAGAGAGAGCCGGGGAGAGAGAGATGAGAGAATGAGCGGAGAGGGAGATGGGGAAAGAGGGGGAGGGATAGAAAAACAAAACAGAGAAGGAGGGGGTGTTAGTATCACAGAGCCAGGACGTTACATCTCTACCTTCACGTCTCTAACCCCAACATCCTTCATCTCACCAGGAAAGATCAGAGACACAATAACAAAGTCTTGCCTTTCTGAGATCAATTGACTTAATATCATGTTCAAATAAAAGAAATGCTTGATTTGAATTCACAAGTAATATTACTGTACACACCTGTACACAGCTGCACTGTAAATACATTCAAATGATTCATTTTCCCTTGACAGATTCTAAGCAAAGGACATATCTTCTGGGCAAGATAAGATGGAGTCTGGACTCTGGTCAGGGAATAGTGAACAAGCTAGAATACAGCGGCCATTTCAACCATCTCAAGATGGAGGGAGCTAGCCCGTTGTTGGCGGATCTGGGATTGTCAGGTCATGCAGGAGGCAGTGTGAGTCAGACATGTCTGTTAATGTGAGCGACCTCTGGAGGGGAACCAGAATAGACGGGGCACAAGAAAACACATAACCAGATAATTGGTGTGATGAATAGGTGAGGTGTTAAGAGATAACGGTTGATTGAGATGTTCTGTGACCGAATCCCGTCAATGTCATTCTGCATGAAAAATCGAATGGGAATTTTCACTGTGTTATTGTGAGGCTATTGTTACTCAATATTTACTTGTAATATGCAAGCACATGTTTCAGTATCACATGGCAGCCATTAGTTCTCTCTCTCTCTCTCTCTCTCTCTCTCTCTCTCTCTCTCTCTCTCTCTCTCTCTCTCTCTCTCTCTCTCTTTCACTCTCTCTCTCTCTTTCACTCTCTCTCTCTCTTTCACTCTCTCAATTAAATTCAAAGGGGCTTTATTGGCGTGGAAACATGTTTACATTGCCAAAGCATGTGAAATAAACAATAAACAAAAGTGAGAAAACACAAAACAACATCCACAAAAAACAATTTGAATTTAACAGTAAATATTGCACCTGAAATTAAAAAAAAAAAG
>NC_042957.1:67005057-67055057 GCF_901001165.1 Salmo trutta | reverse complement strand
TCTCACTCTCTCTCTCTTCTCTCACTCTGTCTCTTTCTTCTCTCACTCTCTCTGTCTCTCTCTTCTCTCACTCTCTCTCTGTCTCTCTTTTCTCTCACTCTCTCACTGTCTCTCTCTTCTCTCACTCTATCCTCATCGTATCATCGTCACTGGCAGCTATAGATAGGATTTCTCATCGTTCTTTCTCTCTCTCTCCCTCTCTCTCTCAAACATGCTCTCCTCTCACAGCTCCCTTCGTCTCTTTATAGCTCCCTCCCTCTCTCTCTCCCTCTCTCTCCCTCTCTCTCTCTCTCTCTCAAACATGCTTTCCTCTCACAGATCCCTTCATTATAGCTCCCTCTCTCTTTCTCTATCACGTGCGCATGCGCACACACACACACACACACACACACACACACACACACACACACACACACACACACACACACACACACACACACACACTGAGGTAGAGGGTAGTACCAGTGTAGTAGTACTCTTCACAGTGTGATTACATCCCAGTCATCCTGGTTAATTATTCATGCAGAGGCAGATTGCTGGCATTTACCAAGACACACCCCTACCCACCTCCTAGAAATAATACTGAAATTGCTCTGAAAGAACCTATGATATGATGATATCTTCCTTAAATTGGCAATGTTTATACTGGTTGGTTGCTCCAAAGAAGCCTCAGCTAACTGATTGGGTATTTCAAGAGAGGAAATAAAAACCAATATAAGGCCTGACGTTTGTCAATGTCCTGTTGACGTGAAGCATGGCTGGAGGTTGAAGGTCAGTTTGTGCCAGTCACATAGATTACAGACAAGACAGAGAGGAGGAGCAGCAGGAGGAGGAGGAGGAGGAGGGGGAAGAGGAGCAGGATGAGGAGGAGGAGGAGGAGGAAGAGAAAGAGTAGTTAGAGGAGGTAGATTCCAGTCACAAAGAGCGTTGTAGATAATATTTCATAGGACACTATAGGGAATAGGCCATTTGATATACAGACTAATTTGGCAATACATAGCTTCTACCTAGACACGTTTGGTACATGGCTTGACCTTAGTGAATACAAGGACAGCCTCCTGCACCAAGCACAACACTTGTCCCTTCCAGATGGGATCTCTTCAAAAGTGATATGCAAATGAATGTAGTGGTGGGCCAATCACAGTCCCAGCTGGAGGAGAACGTTATCATAATCAGATAGGATTCATGAGGAGAAGCCCTCAGGTAAGGCTAGCAGCACTCACCGCTAGCGATACACAGCAGTTCCCTCTCTATCCCCCTTTCTCTCTCTTTCTTAGTCTCTCTCTCTCTCTCTCTCTCTCTCTCTCTCTCTCTCTCTCTCTCTCACACACAGTCTTTTATAAAACAAATTTGTACCTTTCCGTTTTCGATTGGAGTTGAATATGGGCGTAATAATGGTGCTTGAACAGCTAAGAAATGGTCCTGTCTGGTTTCATAAGCAGTCCATTTTGGAGCCCTGCTGGGTTCGCCAGTCGCAGTGTGATCTCCCTGTGAGAGGTGCGACTGGCGATCTGTGGGGCTCAGGATGACTCATCGGCATTCACAGACATGGCCGTCTATTCCATCAGTAATGAAGATGGCACTCTGGAAATAGACAAGGCTGAATAGGGCCCCCTGCTGAGTAGGCATAAACAGGCACGCACGCACACACGCAAACACACACACACACACACACACACACGCACACGCACACACGCATATGCACATGCACACACCCTATCTGCATAGACACACACGCAGCCGATACACACGCTACTCTATACACACATGAAACACACACACACACACACACACACACACACACACACACTGTTCAAGTCTCAGCATGAAAGAGAGAGATGGAAGAAAGGGGAAGAGAGAGAGAGGAATGCATTTAACTCCACATGTAGTCTTCTATTTGAGGGTTAGGGTTCTGAATTGGCCATGAAAGCTGGATAAAGATGTTATCTGTGCTGTGGAATGAGCTTCCTGTCAGTCCAGAAATGGGAATAGGAGTTTGGATGGCTGGTGTTTGGTGGTCTGTCTTGGCAGGCACCTCACTGGCCATCTCCATCTCTCTCTTTGATTGACAACCCCGCAGCACCCAACGACCTTTCCCTGAGAACAAGCCTCTCACCGGGACAACGCACCACATTCCATCATTACCGTGGCAACCAGAGAACCACTCACAGAGCAGAGTGAGGCACAAACACGCAATACAGGTGGCATGAAAAACACACAAGTACCCTCAGGAAAGAAATAAACACACAGGGGATTGGGGAACTAGTTTCGGCTGGAAGCTATGGCGTGGTGCAGACCAGAGTACACCTTTTAGGCAAAGGGCACAGAGCACTCCTACCTCGCTATTATCGCATTGTGATAGATGGAATGGAAAAGTGGGAGTGGTCTTCTACTGCTCTCTTGTCACTGTAACTGGTCACAGGGTTTGTTATTGTAGCTATGTGCAAAAAGGAAATTCCATTACTTAAATGGTGCCCCGTGTGAGGGGAATCTCTAGGTAGGCAGTAAATGAATTGACATAATTGCTGTGTTTACATCGGAGATGTTGCATGGAGTTTTGAGGGAATCTCTGAAAATACCTATTTTGATTAGTCAGGATAGAGTAGTGCTGTCTTGACGGTCGCCAATGTTCTCTGAGTGTTCCAAGGTCAGTTACCTAGAATGTAATAACACAAACCATTCAGAAGGGCTGTCATACATTCTAAGAACATCTTGTGAACGTTTTAAGAACACTCCACCATGCATCAGAACTAATGGAACATCATCCTTCGAACACCATAATAAAACGCCTGGAAACAGCACATTGCTTTCACCCACTTCTCTTTTACATGTTATGCCCTTTGACCATTGGCTTTGCCATTGTCCTTGTCCTACAAAGCCATACTGAACTTCACACTGAATCCATCTTCTCCTTCATATGGAACGCCGTTTGTGTTTTGCGTGTCATAAAAGATACATGTCAAATAACACTATTTGACCGTCAAATAAGCTTTTAATTTGACACATCAAATAACACAATTCTATTATAGAATGTTGTGTGTGCTGAACTTGCACATGCAAGCCAAGCAGCACCACTACAATCATTAGCACTGTCAAAGCTGTACAAAAAAAGTCTGCAAACACCGACCACTGGTATTTTTTTAATTTAACCTTCATTTAACTAGGGCCCCCTATTTGTTCGTCGGAATGGGAAAACATCTCTCTGAGCATTTGAAATAAAGATATTTGCAAAAAAAAAATGATCCTGCTCGTTTTATCAGGGATCTTATTTCAAATGCTCAGACAGACGTTTTCCCATTTGAAATAAGATCAGGATCAAACGAGCAGGATCATTTTTTTTGCAAATATCTTTGATACAGATGTTATTAGCAGAGGTTATCTGCTCGAGGGGGTACTCAACTGGCCCATACGTCGCGACGTCCCCTGAATGCCCATCTGCTAGACTGCTAGCCGCGGCCCGCTAGCTGTCTAGAGCATATTGGACTGTTAGCTGAATAGATCCATCGGCCAATTTCTTGGGCCACTATACCTATTTTGCCAATTGGACTTGGACCCCTCTGCTACTCGGAACCCTACTAATCCATCACGACTGGTCTATCGACGTCACCACACGCGGAGGCTAAAACAGACTTTACTCCGTTGCGACATCCCTCTAAGGCCCTTCTGCTAGCTTGCTAGCCCCGGCCTGCTAGCTGTCTGAATCGCCGTGTCTCCAGCCAGCCCAACCACCCTATGGACCCCTATGATCACTCGGCTAAGCATGCCTCTCCCTGCCTTGTCCATTACTGTCCTGGTTAGTGATTATTGTCTTATTTCACTGTAGAGCCTCTAGCCCTGCTCAATATGCCTTAACCAACCATTAGTTCCACCTCCCACATACGCGGTGACATCACCTGGTTTAAACGTCTCTAGAGACAATATCTCTCTCATCATTACTCAATGCCTAGGTTTACTGCCAATGTACTCACATCCTACCATACCTTTGTCTGTACATTATGCCTTGAATCTATTCTATCGTGCCCAGAAACCTGCTCCTTTTACTCTCTGTTCCGAACGTACTAGACGATCAGTTCTGATAGCCTTTAGCCGTACACTTATCCTACTCCTCCTCTGTTCCTCTGGTGATGTAGAGGTTAATCCAGGCCCTGCAGTGCCTAGCTCCACTCCTACTCCCCAGGTGCTCTCATTTGTTGACTTTTGTAACCGTAAAAGCCTTGGTTTCATGCATGTTAACATTAGAAGCCTCCTCCCTAAGTTTGTTTTATTCACTGCTTTAGCACACACTTCTTTAGCACACTTACTGTCCTAGCCATGTCTGAATCTTGGCTTAGGAAAACCACCAAAAACCCTGAAATTTCCATCCCTAACTATAACATTTTCCAACAAGATAGAACTGCCAAAGGGGGCGGGGTTGCAATCTACTGCAGAGATAGCCTGCAGAGTTCTGTATTACTATCCAGGTCTGTGCCCAAACAATTTGAGCCTCTACTTTTAAAAATCCACATTTCCAGTTGCCTGCTATAGACCACCCTCTGCCCCCAGCTGTGCCCTGGACACCATATGTGAATTTATTGTACCCCATCTATCTTCAGAGCTCGTGCTGCTAGGTGACCTAAACTGGGACATGCTTAACACCCCGGCCATCCTACAGTCTAAGCTTGATGCCCTCAATCTCACACAAATTATCAATGATCCCACCAGGTACAACCCCAAATCCGTAAACACGGGCACCTTCATAGATATCATCCTAACCAACTTGCCCTCCAAATACACCTCTGCTGTTTTCAACCAAGATCTTAGCAATCACTGCCTCATTGCCTGCATCCGTAATGGGTCTGCGGTCAAACAACCACCCCTCATCATTGTCAAATGCTCCCTAAAACACTTCAGCGAGCAGGACTTTCTAATCGACCTGGCCCGGGTATCCTGGAAGGATATTGACCTCATCCCGTCAGTAGAGGATGCCTGGTTATTCTTTAAAAGTGCCTTCCTCACCATCTTAAATAAGCATGCCCCATTCAAAAATGTTTGAACCAGGAACAGATATAGCCCTTGGTTCTCTCCAGACCTGACTGCATTTGACCAGCACAAAACCATCCTGTGGCGTTCTGCATTTGCATCGAATAGCCCCCGTGATATGCAACTTTTCAGGGAAGTTAGGAACCAATATACACAGGCAGTTAGGAAAGCAAAGGCTAGCTTTAGCAAGCAGAAATTTGCATCCTGTAGCACAAACTCAAAAAGTTCTGGGACACTGTAAAGTCCATGGAGAATAAGAGCACCTCCTCCCAGCTGCCCACTGCACTGAGGCTAGGAAACACTGTCACCACCGATAAATCCACTATAATTGAGAATTTCAATAAGCATTTTTCTACGGCTGGCCATGCTTTCCACCTGGCTATCCCTACCCCGATCAACAGCCCTGCACCCCCCACAGAAACTTGCCCAAGCCTCCCCCATTTCTCCTTCACCCAAATCCAGATAGCTGATGTTCTGAAAGAGCTGCAAAATCTGGACCCCTACAAATCAGCCGGGCTAGACAATCTGGACCCTCTCTTTCTAAAATGATCTGCCGAAATTGTTGCAACCCCTATTACTGGCCTGTTCAACCTCTCTTTTGCATCGTCTGACCCAAACTGCTACAGACCTAGATTTATCCTACCCTGCCTTTCTAAGGTCTTCGAAAGCCAAGTTAACAAACAGATTACAGACCATTTCGAATCCCATCATACCTTCTCCGCTATGCAATCTGGTTTCAGAGCTGGTCATGGGTGCACCTCAGTCACGCTCAAGGTCCTAAACGATATCATAACCTCCATCGATAAGAGACATTACTGTGCAGCCGTATTCATCGACCTGGCCAAGGCTTTCGACTCTGTCAATCACCACATTCTTATCGGCAGACTCAACAGCCTTGGTTTCTCAAATTATTGCCTCACCTGGTTCACCAACTACTACTCTGATAGAGTTCAGTGTGTCAAATCGGAGGGCCTGTTGTCCGGACCTCTGGCAGTCTCTATGGGGGTGCCACAGGGTTCAATTCTCAGGCCGACTCTCTTCTCTGTATACATCAATGATGTCGCTCTTGCTGCTGGTGATTCTCTGATCCACCTCTACGCAGATGACACCATTCTGTATACTTCTGGCCCTTCTTTGGACACTGTGTTAACTAACCTCCAGACAAGCTTCAATGCCATACAACACTCCTTCCGTGGCCTCCAACTGCTCTTAAATGCAAGTAAAACTAAATGCATGCTCTTCAACCGATTGCTGCCCGCACCTGTCCGCCCATCCAGCATCACTACTCTGGACGGTTCTGACTTAGAATATGTGGACAACTACAAATACCTAGGTGTCTGGTTAGACTGTAAACTCTTCTTCCAGACTCACATTAAGCATCTCCAATCCAAAATTAAATCTAGAATTGTCTTCCTATTTCGCAACAAAGCATCCTTCACTCATGCTGCCAAACATATCCTCTTAAAACTGACCATCCAACCGATCCTCGACTTCGGCGATGTCATTTACAAAATAGCCTTCAACACTCTACTCAACAAACTGGATGCAGTCCATCACAGTGCCATCCATTTTGTCACCAAAGCCCCATATACTACCCACCACTGCGATCTGTAAGCTCTCATTGGCTGGGCCTCGCTTCATACTCGTCGCCAAACCCACTGGCTCCAGGTCATCTACAAGTCTCTGCTAGGTAAAGCCCTGCCTTATCTCAGCTCACTGGTCACCATAGCAGCACCCACCCGTAGCACGCGCTCCAGCAGGTATTTCTCACTGGTCACCCCCAAAGCCAATTCTTCCTTTAGCCGCCTTTCCTTCCAGTTCTCTGCTGGCAATGACTGGAACGAACTGCAAAAATCACTGAAGCTCGAGACTCATATCTCCCTCACTAGCTTTAGCTTTAAGCTCCAGCTGTCAGAGCATCTCACAGATCACTGCACATAGCCCATCTGTAAATAGCCCATCCAACTACCTCATCCCCATACTGTATTTATTTATTTATCTTGCTCCTTTGCACCCCAGTATCTCTACTTACACATTCATCTTCGGCCCATCTACCAGTCCAGTGTTTAATTGCTATATTGTAATTACTTCGCCACCATGGTTTATTTTTTGCCTTACCTCCCTTATACTACCTTATTTGCACACACTGTATATAGACTATTTCTACTGTATTATTGACTGTATGTTTGTTTATTCCATGTGTAACTCTGTGTTGTTGTATGTGTCGAACTGCTTTGCTTTATCCTGGCCAGGTCGCAGTTGTAAATGAGAACGTGTTCTCAACTAGCCTACCTGGTTAAATAAAGGTGAAATACAAAATAAAATTAAAATTAAAACAAATTGCACCTTCTGGGGTAGCTAGCTAGCTTTAGCTTGGTACCTAGCTATCACCAATGCAACCAGCCTGAAAACAATGACCAGTAGAAACTGCAGTCCTTTTCATTATTCTTAGCAATGATTTAGGAATCCATGTGAGTAAGTCTTAGCTTAAAGGTAGCCACTTGTTGTTCTCCTATTGAAATCGAACTTCAGTTCATGAAAATAACTAGCTTGCCAGCTAATTAACCCTGTTGCCCAAAGCTAACGTTATAAGCTGCCAGCTAGCTTCATCTGGCTAGTGAGACTTGACTGGACCGGGTTATGTGTTGTGAAGCTAGCCACAATAAGGAATAGCCACAATAGTGGAATTTGCCCTTTCCTTTCAAAATAAAAGTCCCCATGTTGAAAATGACGCCGGTTACAATTGGTGGAATCATGCCATATTTTAACTAGATAAGTTTAAGCAAGTTTGGAGTGTTGGAATATGGAGCAATGAAATGTGGTATCAGTCTACTCGGTGACACCTATAGAACACAACTGTGAAGAGTTTACGCAGGACTTTGACTGTAGGAAATTACCAGCCCCAGTCAGCCTATTGTGTGTATTGATGTTCATATTGCACTGTAGAGCCTTACCAAAGGATTGGGGATCAATTAAATGGTGTACCAGTCTACTCAGTACACAAGTGTTTTTTCCCCCAAAGTCCTCCTCAGAGTAATCAGGCTCCAAAACATCCATGTTGTATTGTTTTTCCTTTGGAATAGTGTAGGTTGGTGGGCACATTAAATGTGTCTCAATTCACAGTGGTTTCAGAGTCCTGCAATTAGAGCTACGACACTAATGTTCTGTGGGTGTCACTGAGTAGGCTGATACCCCATGACATTGAACCACAATCCTTAGGTAAGGCTGTAGTGAAATAAGTATGCCCCCAATGCAATTATAAAGTCTAATACAGCCACTGTGTGATCTCAACAGACTTTTGTCAAATTACCAGATTATTGTCTTGTGTTGAATTTATACAACAACATTCCAAACTCGTTTAGCATGATCTATTCCATTATGGCATGATTCCACTATTTGTATCACTTTCAATTAGAGACGTTTATTTTGAAGGCGAACCACACGATCCACTATTGTGGCTAGTCCTTATTGTGGCTAGCTTCACATAGGTGGGTTCGAGCATCATTAATCAAATAAGAACTGTTTTATAAATTAGGAGTATTTAAATGATGACACCTAGCTAGCTAACTATAGCTACTGAACCAGATTATGACGTTTTGCTATGTTTTTGGGGAAGAACATTGTTTGCATCCATCAGCTAGCTAGCTTCTTTTTTTTTACCAGCACTGTCAGAGCTTGGGGAAGGGTGTCTGTGGTCGTATGGCAGCGGCAGGTGCACGAGACAAACCTTTACCAGCGTCATAGCATACAAATTGGTGAATAGCTATGACATATGAAATACGAGTGATAGTGTAATCAATGTGTAGTAACTAATTAACTTAAGGATCTAATATAACTCATTAGATCTGGTAAAACATAATACCAAAAAAAACATGCATTTTTTTTGTACCATCATCTTTGAAACTAAAGAGAAAGGCCATGATGTATTATTCCAGCCAAGGCACAATTTATATTTTGGCCACTAGATGGCAGCAGTTTATGTGCGAAGTTTTAGACTGATCAAATGGACCATTACATATCTGTTCAAAATGTTGTATCAAGACTGCCCAAATGTGCCTAATTGATTTATTAATACATTTTCAAGTTCATAATTGGGCACTCTCCTCAAACAATAGCATGGTATTCTTTCACTGCAGGTATTCCCCCAGGGGTACGCACAATGCCATCGGGGGTACACCAAATAAAAATGTGATTCACATTTCAAAAAATATATAAATTCAATTTTGGGGATTTTTTCTTCTTCACATTTTCGAACAGTCCATTTAGTAAGGCCCACATCCATAGAGACACATACCAGCTCTACTGGTAGTACTGCTACTACCAGCAGTACTACACCTGCACCTGTCGACGACACAAGTTGTTCTGCTTTCATGAGCGTATCCAATGATAGCATCAGTAATTCTACATTTGTTGTTAGCCCAGCTAGCATGGACACTGACAATTGTGAATCTGATGCAGCTGCCCCCTTACCTGGGAAAGCACAGAACAACAGACAGGGACGTTGGACAATCGAAGAGGTGAAAATATGATGAGAACTACGTTGTTTTGGGGTTCACTTATATTGGGAGTAGTGCCTTTCCTCAGCCACAGTGTGTTATATGTGCAAAAGTACTATCTAACAACTCAATGAAACCTTCACTCTTGCACAGACATTTAGAAACAAAACATGCCAATTTGAAAAATAAGCCACGGGCTAGCTACCAAGTGGCTAGGACAGGCAAGCCCCTTACTATTGTGGAGGACTTAATTCTTTCTGCTGCAGCAGATATGGCTGGGACAATCCTGGGGGAAAGGCCAAAGAAACTACACAGACAATGCCTTCGTCAAACAACACTGTTTCACGATGCATCAGTGACATGGCAGGAGATGTTTTGAAACAATTGCTGCTTCGCATACAAGCAAATGAATTCTATGCGTTACAACTGAATGAGTCAACAGACATGAAGTGCCTGGCACGGCTCCTGGTATATGTCCGTTACGTTTATGGGGGGTCAATTAAGGAAGACATCCTCTTCTGCAAACCAGGACAACAGGAGAGGATATTTTTAAAGTACTGGACAGCTTTGTGACATCAAATGGACTTTGGTGGTCAAGATGTGTTGGTATCTCGACGACTCACTGCGAGCTCACAGAACAGGGCTCCGGGCAGCCGAGCGGAAATGGAGGAAAACTCGCCTCCCTGCGGACCTGGCATTCTTTCACTCCCTCCTCTCTACATTCTCCTCTTCTGTCTCTGCTGCTAAAGCCACTTTCTACCACTCTAAATTCCAAGCATCTGCCTCTAACCCTAGGAAGCTCTTTGCTACCTTCTCCTCCCTCCTGAATCCTCCTCCCCCTCCCCCCCCCCCCCCCCTCCTCCTCTCTGCGGATGACTTCGTCAACCATTTTGAAAAGAAGGTTGACGATATCCGATCCTCGTTTGCTAAGTCAAACGACACCGCTGGTCCTGCTCACACTGCCCTACCCTGTGCTTTGACCTCTTTCTCCCCTCTCTCTCCAGATGAAATCTCGCGTCTTGTGACGGCCGGCCGCCCAACAACCTGCCCACTTGACCCTATCCCCTCCTCTCTTCTCCAGACCATTTCCGGAGACCTTCTCCCCTACCTCACCTCGCTCATCAACTCATCCTTGACCGCTGGCTACGTCCCTTCCGTCTTCAAGAGAGCGAGAGTTGCAGCCCTTCTGAAAAAACCTACACTCGATCCCTCCCATGTCAACAACTACAGACCAGTATCCCTTCTTTCTTTTCTCTCCAAAACTCTTGAACGTGCCGTCCTTGGCCAGCTCTCCTGCTATCTCTCTCAGAATGACCTTCTTGATCCTAATCAGTCAGGTTTCAAGACTGGGCATTCAACTGAGACTGCTCTTCTCTGTGTCACGGAGGCTCTCCGCACTGCTAAAGCTAACTCTCTCTCCTCTGCTCTCATCCTTCTAGACCTATCTGCTGCCTTTGATACTGTGAACCATCAGATCCTCCTCTCCACCCTCTCCGAGTTGGGCATCTCCGGCGCGGCCCACGCTTGGATTGCGTCCTACCTGACAGGTCGCTCCTACCAGGTGGTGTGGCGAGAATCTGTCTCCGCACCACGCGCTCTCACCACTGGTGTCCCCCAGGGCTCTGTTCTAGGCCCTCTCCTATTCTCGCTATACACCAAGTCACTTGGCTCTGTCATATCCTCACATGGTCTCTCCTATCATTGCTATGCAGACGACACACAATTAATCTTCTCCTTTCCCCCTTCTGATAACCAGGCGGCGAATCGCATCTCTGCATGTCTGGCAGACATATCAGTGTGGATGACGGATCACCACCTCAAGCTGAACCTCGGCAAGACGGAGCTGCTCTTCCTCCCGGGGAAGGACTGCCCGTTCCATGATCTCGCCATCACGGTTGAGAACTCCCTTGTGTCCTCCTCCCAGAGTGCTAAGAACCTTGGCGTGATCCTGGACAACACCCTGTCGTTCTCCACTAACATCAAGGCGGTGACCCGATCCTGTAGGTTCATGCTCTACAACATTCGCAGAGTACGACCCTGCCTCACACAGGAAGCGACGCAGGTCCTAATCCAGGCACTTGTCATCTCCCGTCTGGATTACTGCAACTCGCTGTTGGCTGGGCTCCCTGCCTGTGCCATTAAACCCCTACAACTCATCCAGAACGCCGCAGCCCGTCTGGTGTTCAACCTTCCCAAGTTCTCTCACGTCACACCGCTCCTCCGCTCTCTCCACTGGCTTCCAGTTGAAGCTCGCATCCGCTACAAGACCATGGTGCTTGCCTACGGAGCTGTGAGGGGAACGGCACCTCCATACTTTCAGGCTCTGATCAGGCCCTACACCCAAACAAGGGCACTGCGTTCATCCACCTCTGGCCTGCTGGCCCCCCTACCTCTGAGGAAGCACGGTTCCCGCTCAGCCCAGTCCAAACTGTTCGCTGCTCTGGCACCCCAATGGTGGAACAAGCTCCCTCATGATGCCAGGACAGCGGAGTCAATCACCACCTTCCGGAGACACCTGAAACCCCACCTCTTTAAGGAATACCTGGGATAGGATAAAGTAATCCTTCTAACCCCCCCCCCCCCTTAAAAGATTTAGATGCACTATTGTAAAGTGGTTGTTCCACTGGATATCATAAGGTGAATGCACCAATTTGTAAGTCGCTCTGGATACGAGCGTCTGCTAAATGACTTAAATGTAAAAATGTAAATGTAAATCTGCACTGATGGTGCAAAAGCCATGACAGGGAGACATAGTGGAGTGGCAAGGCGCGTGCAAGGACTTGCTCCCGACGCCACTTGGGTACACTGCAGCATCCACCGAGAGGCTCTTGCTGCCAAGAGAGTGCCTGACAGCTTGAAAGACGTTTTGGACACTACAGTGAAAATGGTTAACTTTGTTAAAGCAAGGCCCCTGAACTCTCATGTATTTTCTGCACTATGCAATGATATGGGCAGCGACCATGTAACGTTTTTACAACATACAGAAATGCGCTGGTTATCAAGTAGCAAAGTATTGACATGTTTTTTTAAAATTGAGAGACGAGCTTAAAGTTTTCTTTACTAACCATAAGTTTCACTTGTCTGACCGCTTGCATGATGACGAGTTTCTCACATGACTGGCCTGTCTGGATGATATTTTTTCTCACCTTGTCACGTCCTGGCCAGTATAAGGTTAATTGTTTTGTAGTTTGGTCAGGACGTGGCAGAGGGTATTTGTTTTATGTGGTTCAGGGTGGTGTGTTTTTGTAAAAAAGGGTGTTTGATTTAGTAATTCCGGGTGTTGGTTTATGTTTAGGTATTTCTATGTGGAGTCTAGTGAGTGTATGTCTATGTTTGGTTAATTGGGGTTGGGACTCTCAGTTGAAGGCAGGTGTTGTCTATCTGCCTTTGATTGAGAGTCCCATATAGTAGGGTGTGTTTGTGTTTGGTATTGGTGGGTGAATGTTCTGTGTTGAGCTTTGCTTGGCCAGACTGTTTGTAGTTGTTCGTTCGTTCTTTTGTTTTGTTATTTGTACGTTCATTTTTGGAAGTTAATAAATCTCAAGATGAGGATACACATACCTGCTGCGTTTTGGTCCTCCTTCACCGACGACAACCGTGACAGAATCACCCACCACTCAAGGACCAAGCAGCAGAGGAAGGAGCAGACGGTTTTCGAGTTGGACTGGCGGGAGAAGTGGACTTGGGAGGAAGTTCTGGACGGGGCCGGACCTTGGCACCAGGCTGGGGAGTATCGCCGCCCGCAGTGGGAAATTGAGGCAGCCAAGGCAGAGAAGCGGAGGTACGAGGCCATGGACGCGCTGAGGGAGAAGCACGAGAGGCACCCCCAAGAAATGTTTTGGGGGGGGCACACGGGTAGTTTGGCTAGGCGAAGGAAGAGCCGGAAGCCAGCTACCCGTGGTTATATGGAAGAGCGTATGTGGTGGAGAGCGCTATGTTTCGCTGAGAAGCGCACTATCTCACCCATACGCACGCACAGTCCGGTGCGAGTGATTCCAGCCCCTCGCAGGTGCCGTGCTAGAGCGGGCATCCAGCCTGGTAGGAGGATGCCTGCGCAGCGCATCTGGTCGCCGGTACGCCTCCGAGGACCAGGCTACCCAACTCCCGCTCTACGCACGGCTACCATCAGGCCCCTGCACAGCCCAGTCTGCCCTGTACGAGCACCCCGCTCGTACAGGGCTACTACTTCCATCCAGCCAAGGCGGGTTGTGCAGGAGGTAAGATCTAGACCGGCTGTGCGCCTCCATAGCCCTGGGTTTCCAGCTCCTGTCTCTCGTGCGGACCCGGAAGTGCGTCAACCCAGTCCGACTCGTCCTGTTCCCGCTCCCCGCACTAGCCTTCAAGTGCGTAAACCCAGCACCGCCAGTCAACAGTCGTCGGAGCTGCCCGCCAGTCAACAGTCGTCGGAGCTGCCCGCCAGTCAACAGTCGTCGGAGCTGCCCGCCAGTCAACAGTCGTCCGAGCTGCCCGCCAGTCAACAGTCGTCGGAGCTGCCCGCCAGTCAACAGTCGTCGGAGCTGCCCGCCAGTCAACAGTCGCCGGAGTGGCCAGACTGCGCTGAACTGCCGGAGTGGCCAGACTGCGCTGAACTGCCGGAGTGGCCGAGTTGCTAGACTGTCCCGAGTGGCCAGACTGCCCAGACTGTCCCGAGTTGCCAGACTGCCCAGACTGTCCCGAGTTGCCAGACTGCCCAGACTGTCCCGAGCTGCCAGACTGCCCAGACTGTCCCGAGCTGCCAGACTGCCCAGACTGTCCCGAGCTGCCAGACTGCCCAGACAGCCTGGAACGGCCTGAGCCAGAGCCACCTCCAGAAATAGGTGGGTTGGGGAGGGGGGGTGTAGCACAGTGCCGTCGTTGACGGCAGCCACCCTCCCTTCCCTCCCTTTAGAAAAGGGGAATTTTTCTTTTGGTGTTGCTTGGGGTTATTTTTTGTTAAGGTGCTTCCGGGGTAGCACCTTTAAGGGGGGGGTACTGTCACGTCCTGGCCAGTATAAGGTTAATTGTTTTGTAGTTTGGTCAGGACGTGGCAGAGGGTATTTGTTTTATGTGGTTCAGGGTGGTGTGTTTTTGTAAAAAAGGGTGTTTGATTTAGTAATTCCGGGTGTTGGTTTATGTTTAGGTATTTCTATGTGGAGTCTAGTGAGTGTATGTCTATGTTTGGTTAATTGGGGTTGGGACTCTCAGTTGAAGGCAGGTGTTGTCTATCTGCCTTTGATTGAGAGTCCCATATAGTAGGGTGTGTTTGTGTTTGGTATTGGTGGGTGAATGTTCTGTGTTGAGCTTTACTTGGCCAGACTGTTTGTAGTTGTTCGTTCGTTCTTTTGTTTTGTTATTTTGTACGTTCATTTTTGGAAGTTAATAAATCTCAAGATGAGCATACACATACCTGCTGCGTTTTGGTCCTCCTTCACCGACGACAACCGTGACACACCTGAATGATCTGAATCTAGGATTACAGGGACTCTCCGCAACTATATCCAATGTGCGAGGCTATGAGTAAGAAGTTGGAGCTCTTCTCTGTCTGCATTAACAAGGACAACACACAGGTCTTTCCATCATTGTATGATTTTTTGTGTGCAAATGAACTCAAGCTTACGGACAATGTTAAATGTGATATAGCGAAGCACCTGAGTGAGTTGGGTGCGCAATTACGCAGGTTATTTCCCGAAAGAAAATGACACAGACAACTGGATTCGTTACCCCTTTCATGCCCTGCCGCCAGTCCACTTACCGATATCTGAACAAGAGAGCCTCATCGAAATTGCAACAAGCGGTTCTGTGAAAATTGAATTTAATCAGAAGCCACTGCCAGATTTCTGAATTCGGTTGTGCTCAGAGTATCCTGCCTTGGCAAATCGCGCTGTTAAAACACTGATGCCCTTTGCAACCATGTACCTCTGTGAGAATGGATTCTCGGCCCTCACTAGCATGAAAACTAAATACAGGCACAGAATGTGTGTGGAAATTTTTTTAAGACTGAGACTCTCTCCAATACAACCCAACATTGCAGAGTAATGAGCATCCTTTCAAGCACACCCTTCTCATTAACCTGTGGTGAGTTATTCACAATTTTCAATGAACAAATAAGGTTTTATATGTAAGATGGTTAAATAAAGAGCAAAATTATTTATTATTATTATATTATTACTTGTGCCCTGATCCAATAAGAGCTCTTTGTCACTTCCACGGGCCGGATTGTGACAAAAACTCACACTCATTCTTATGTTTAATAAATGTATCGTATAGTGTGTGTGGCAGGCTTACAATGATGGCACGCAGCTGATGGTACGCAGCTGGAGGTTGAATGTTTGAAGGGGTACGGGACTATAAAACGTTTGGGAACCACTGTTTTACTGTAATAGGTACTGTAATTGGACAGTGCAGTTAGATTAGAAAGAATGTAAGCTTTCTGCCCATATCAGATATGTCTATGGGATTTTTTGTTTTTGTTTCTTACAACCTCATACTTATCACATTAGCCTACGTTAGCACAACCGTCCCACGGGGGGGACACAGATCCCGTAGAGGTCAAAACATTTATGAACGTGTTTAATTATTATGTAACGTGCAGTCATATTCAGGTCCAGATTGGTCAACAAGCTTATTTGATGCTTCAGATAGTGTTATGTGACGTGCATCTTTTTTGACACGCAAAGACCCAAACGGCGTTCCATACCTTCACCTCTTAACAGAGAGATTATGAGTGGGCTGAATAATCTATTTCCTTGTACTCCTGAGTCAATTCCTATAACGAGACTACGGTTGTATGCAATAGCCTCGCCATGATCTAACTACATATGAATACGCCAGTGTCATATAGCAATGGCCTTGCTCTACCTTCATTTGCACACTACCTCTTTCATACCTCCTTATTCATCCCTCCCTTTCTTTTTCTCTTTCCTTTGTTCTCTCTCTGTCTTTCACCACTCACTCTTTGTCTGACTAGCTACCTATTATCCCTCCTTTTCTCTCTTTGTCTTTCTGTCAGTCTCTGTCCTTCACCACTATCTCTCCATCTGACACTTTACTGTCATTAGCACAGAACCTCTTCTTTACCTTTTACCCTTTGCATTTATCATTCCCTTTCTCTGTTTCTCCTTCTTCCTGTCTTTCTGTCCTCTGCCTTTCTCCGTCTGACTAGCGGTCACCTCCGGTGGGCAGCTGCAGAATTGGGCCTTTGAAGGACTAAACCTGGCTTTGTTGACATGGTAACGCAGTGATGACTGGAGCGGAGAGAGATAGAGAGGGAGCGATAAAGACCGAGAGGGAGAGATCAAGAGAGAGAGGAGAACGGGGAAGGGAGAGGGATTAGAGAGAGGGAGAGATAAAGAGAGAGAAAATAGATAGAGGGAGAAGAGAGAGAGTGTATGTGTGCTTTTCTGCCTCTTAGTGCAGGACAGATGTCATTGATGCCGTATTCACCATGCCAAGGTGTCCCCAGTATATTCTGGTGTTTTTCTAGACAGCAGTGCCTCCAGGCTCTTCCCAGAAGGTGCCCTTGATATCTCTCTCTCTCTCTCTCTCTCTCTCTCTCTCTCTCTCTCTCTCTCTCTCTCTCTCTCTCTCTCTCTCTCTCTCTCTCTTTCTGTTCTATATCTCTCCTCTCTTCCCTAGACCTATCACAAGGTGAAACAGGGGAATCGTTTACTTTGCACCCATCACTGCTCTAAATGAGATGCCCATCATAGAGGGTGGTAGAAGTGTGTGTGTGTGTGTGTGTGTGTGTGTGTGTGTGTGTGTGTGTGGGTGTGTGTGTGTGTGTCAGTATGTGTGTGTGTGAGTAGGGAGGGAGGGAGTAGGCAACAGTGGGCTAGGCACAGTAAGAGGTTTTGCCTCCCGATCGATCATTGCTTCCTCTGCCTGCCAGTGTGTGTGTGTGTGTGTGTGTGTGTGTGTGTGTGTGTGTGTGTGTGTGTGTGTGTGTGTGTGTGTGTGAGAGAGAGAAGAGAGAGGAATCGCAGGGGAGAGAAACAGTGAACGAGGGAAAAAAGAGGTAGTAAAAGAAGAGGAGAGAGAAAGAGAGAGAATGCAGGTCTCAAGCAGTAGAGGTAGAGTGAGAGAGATGCTATGTGGGCTCTAAGGTAGATTACCAAGCCCTGATGATGAGACTGCATCACAAATGGTACCCTGGTCAACAGTAGTGGACTACAGTGCCTTGCAAAAGTATTCATCACCCTTGGCGTTTTTCCTATTTTGTTGCATTACAACCTGTAAATTAAATAGATTTTTATTTGGATTTCATTTAATGGACATACACAAAATAGTCCAAATTGGTGAAGTGAAATGAAAAAAATTACTTGTTAAAAAAGTACAAAAGATAATTCAAAACTGAAAAGGGGTGTGTGCATATGTATTCACCCCCTTTGCTACGAGGCCCCTAAATAAGATCTGGTGCAACCAATTACCTTCAGAAGTCACATAATTAGTTAAATAAAGTCCACCTGTGTGCAAGTGTCACATGATCTGTCACATGATCTCAGTATATATACACCTGTACAAGGCCCCAGAGTCTGCAACACAACTAAGCAAGGGGCACCACCAAGCAAGCAGCACCACGAAGACCAAGGAGCTCTCCAAACAGGTCAGGGACAAAGTTGTGGAGAAGTACAGATCAGGGTTGGGTTCTAAAAAAATATCTGAAACTTTGAACA
The DNA here is from genome assembly GCF_901001165.1 of Salmo trutta. Taxonomy (NCBI): domain Eukaryota; kingdom Metazoa; phylum Chordata; class Actinopteri; order Salmoniformes; family Salmonidae; genus Salmo; species Salmo trutta. Next base: position 67,036,891 of record NC_042957.1, on the reverse strand, counting down.
TCCCATGGAGCACCATTAAATCCATTATTAGAAAATGGAAAGAATATGACACCACAACAAACCTGCCAAGAGAGGGCCGCCCACCAAAACTCACGGACCAGGCAAGGAGGGCATTAATCAGATAGCCAACAAAGAGAACAAAGATAACCCTGAAGGAGCTGCGAAGGTCCACGGCGGAGATTGGAGTATCTGTCCATAGGACCACTTTAAGCTGTACACTCCACAGAGCTGGGCTTAACGGAAGAGTGGACAGAAAAAAGCCATTGCTTAAAGAAGAAAATAAGCAAACATGTTTGGTGTTGGCCAAAAGGCATGTGCAAGACTCCCCAAACATATGGAAGAAGGTACTCTGGTCAGATGAGACTAAAATTGAGCTTTTTGGTCATCAAGGAAAACACTATATCTGGCGCAAACCCAACACCTCTCATCACCCCGAGAATACCATCCCCGCAGTGAAGAATGGTGGTGGCAGTATCATGTTGTGGGGATGTTTTTCATCGGCAGGGACTGGGAAACTGGTCAGAATTGAAGGAATGATGGATGGTGCTAAATATAGGGAAAATATTGAAGGAAACCTGTTTCAGTCTTCCAGAGATTTCAGACTGGGACGGAGGTTCACCTTCCAGCAGGACAATGACCCTAAGCATACTGCTAAAGCAACACTCGAGTGGTTTAAGGGGAAACATTTAAATGTCTTGGAATGGCCTAGTCAAAGCCCAGACCTCAATCCAATTGAGAGTCAGTGGTATGACTTCAAGATTGCTGTACACCAGCGGAACCCATCCAACTTGAAGGAGCTGGAGCAGTTTTGGCTTGAAGAATGGGCAAAAATCCCAGTGGCTAGATGTGCCAGGCTTATAGAGACATAACCCAAGAGACTTGCAGCTGTAATTGCTGCAAAAGGTGGCTCTACAAAGTATTGACTTTGGGGGGGTGAATAGTTATGCACGCTCAAGTTTTCAGTTTTTTTTATTGAGCATATTTTGCTTATTTTTCCTCTTCAAAGTGGTAGGCATGTTGTGTAAATCAAATGATACAAACCCCCCCAAAATCTACTTTAATTCCAGGTTGTAAGGCAACAAAATAGGAAAAATGCCAAGGGGGGTGAAAACTTTCACAAGCCATTGTATATAGGGAACACACAAACACACACAATCTCTCTCCTAGACACACATGCAGGATCAGAATCTGGGGAAAAATGTAACAAACGGGTGGAGGTGTATCTCTCCGGTGTTACGATAAACAGGTTGGGAAGTGGCTCAGCATGGCAGGGTATGGCGCGGTGTGTGTCTGTCTGTGTGTGTGTTTGTGTGTGTGTGTTTGTCTGTGTATGTGTGTTTGTCACCCCGGTACCCGGTCATCTGCTCCACTGGAGCACCGGAGATGCTTTGATCAGGCTCTGCCTCCGCTGTGACACCCCTGCTGGGTGGACACATACACATACGTGCACGAACGCACGCACGCATTCACACAGATACATACAAATAAACACACACACAAGCACACACATACAGAACCAGTCAAAAGTTTGGACACACTCATTCAAGTATTTTTCTTTCTTTTTTAAAAACTATTTTCTACATTGTAGAATAGTAGTGAAGACATCAAAGCTATGAAATAACACATATGGAATCACGTAGTAACCAAAAAAGTGTTAAACAAATTAAAATATATTTTAGATTTTAGATTCTTCAAAGTAGCCACCCTTTGCCTTGATAACAGCTTTGCACACTCTTGGCATTCTCTCAACCAACTTCACCTGGAATGCTTTTCCAACAGTCTTGAAGGAGTTCCCACATATGCTGAGCATTTGTTGGCTGCTTTTCCTTCACTCTGCAGTCCAACTCATCCCAAGCCATCTCAATTGGGTTGAGGTCAGGTGATTGTGGAGGACAGGTCATCTGATGCAGCACTCCATCACTCTCCTTCTAGGTCAAATAGCCCTTACGCAGCCTGGAGGTGTGTTGGGTCATTGTCCTGTTGAAAAACATATGATAGTCCCACTAAGAGGCGTCCCAAGTGGCGCAGCGGTCTAATGCACTGCATCTCAGTGCTTGAGGCGTCACTGAATCAAATCCAATCAAACTTTATTTGTCACATGTGCCTAATACTACAAGTGTAGACCTTACCATGCATTGCTTACTTACAAGCCCGTAACTAAAAAGTAACACAATAACGAAGCTATATTATTATTTACCTTTATTTAACTAGGCAAGTCAGTTAAGAACAAATTCTTATTTTCAATGACGGCCTAGGAACAGTGGTAACTGCCTTGTTCAGGGGCAGAACAATAGATTTTTACCTTGTCAGCTCGGGGATTCGATCTTGCAAGCCATCGGTTACAAGTCCAAAGCTCTAACCACTAGATTACCTGTCGCCCCATATACAGGGGATACCAGTACCGAGTCAGTGTGCGGGGGTACAGGTTAGAGGTAATTTGTACATGTAGATAGGGGTGAAGTGACTATGCATAGATAATAAAAAGCAAGTAGCAGCAGTGTAAAAACAAATGGAGGGAGGGTCAATGTAATAGTTCGGTGGCCATTTGATAAATTGTTTAGCAGTCTTATGGCTTTGGGATAGAAGCTGTTAAGGAGCCTTTTGGTCAAAGACTTTGCGCTCCGGTACCGCTTGCCGTGCTATAGCAGAGAAAATAGTCTATGACTTGGGTGACTGGAGTCTCTGACAATTTTATGGGCTTTCCTCTGACACTGCCTATTATATAGGTCCTGAATGGCAGAAAGCTTGGCCCCAGTGATGTACTGGGCCGTACGCACTACCCTCTGTAGCGCCTTATGGTCAGATGCCGAGCAGTTGCCATAACAGGCGGTGATGCAACCGGTCAGGATGCTCTCGATGGTGCAGCTGTAGAACTTTTTGAGGATCTGGGGACCCATGCCAAATCTTTTCAGTCTCCTGAGGAGGAAAGGGTTTTGTCGTGCCCTCTTCACGACTGTCTTGTTGTGTTTGGACCATGATAGATCGTTGGTGATGTGGACACCAAGGAACTTGAAACTCTCTACCCGCTCCACTACAGCCCCGTTGATGTTAATGTGGGCCTGTTCAGCCCTCCTTTTCCTGTAGTCCACGATAGCTCCTTTGTCTTGCTCACATTGAGGGAGAGGTTGTTGTCCTGACGCCACACTGCCAGTTCTCTGATCTCCTCCCTATAGGCTGTTTCATCATTGTCGGGCAGGTTACCTTCACTTCCTTAGGCACAGGGACTATGGTGGTCTGTTTGAAACATATAGGTATTGCGGACTCGGTCATGGAGAGGTTGAAAATGTCAGTGAAGACTCTTGCCAGTTGGTCCGCGCATCCTTTGAGTACACGTCCTGGTAATCCATCTGGCCCTGCGGCTTTGTGAATGTTGACCTGTTTAAAGGTCTTGCTCACATTGGCTACCAAGTGCGTTATCACACAGTCATCCATAACAACTGGTGCTCTCGTGCATGCTTCAGTGTTGCTTGGCTCGAAGCGAGCATAAAATGCATTTAGCTCATCTTGTAGGCTCGCGTCACTGGGCAGCTCGCGTCTGGGTTTGCCTTTGTAGTGCTTAATAGTTTTCAAGTCCTGCCACATCTGACGAGCATCAGAGCCGGTGTAGTAGGATTCAATCTTAATCCTATATTGACGCTTTGCTTGTTTGATGGATCGTCTGAGAGCAAAACGGGATTTCTTATAGACGTCCGGGTTAGTGTCTCGTTCCTTGAAGCGGCAGCTCTAGCCATTAGCTCGATGCAGATGTTGCCTGAAATCCATAGCTTCTGGTTGGGATATGTACATATGGTCACTGTAAGGACGACTTCGTCAATGCACTTATTGATGAAGCCGATGACTGAGGTGGTATACTCCTCAATGCCATTGGATGAATCCTGGAAAATATTCCAGTCTGTGCTAGCAAAACAGTCCTGTATCATCTAACCACTTCCGTATTGAGCTTCCTGCTTTAGTTTTTGCTTGTAAGCAGGAATCAGGAGGATAGAATTATGGTCAGATTTGCTAAATGGAGAGCGGGGGAGAGCTTTGTATGCATCTCTGTGTGTGGAGTAAATGTGCTCTAGAGTTTTTTTCCCTCTGGTTGCACATGTAACATGCTGGTAAAAATGTGTTAAAACTGATTCAAGTTTGCCTGCATTCAAGTGCCCGGCCACAAGGAGCGCTGATTCTGGGTGAGCATTCTTTATGGCATAGAGTTGGTTGAGTGTGGTCTTAGTGCCAGCATCTGTCTGTGGTGGTAAATAGATGGCTATGAATAATATAGATGAGAACTCTCTTGGTAGATAGTGTGGTCATAAGGTACTTTACCGCAGGCAAGCAATACCTTAAGACTTCTTTAATATTTAACATCGCGCACCAGCTGTTATTGACAAAAATCCTTCGTCTTACCAGACGTAGCTTGTCTGTTCTGCCGGTGCATTGAAAATCACTCCAGCTCCATATTATCCGTGTCGTCGTTCAGCCACGACTCAGTGAAACATAAGATATTACAGTTCTTAATGTCCCGTTGGTAGGATAATCGTAATCGTAGTTCATACATTTTATTTTCCAATGATTGCATGTTAGCAAGCAGAATTGATGGCAGTGGGAGTTTACTCGCTCGCCTACCGATTCTCAAAAGGTATCCCGATCTGCGCCCTCTTTTCCCCTGTCCTTTCTTCACGAAAATGATGGTGATCTGGGCCTGTTGCCGGGATAGCAGTATATTCTTCTCGTCGGACTTGTTTAAGGAAAAAGCTTATTCCAGTTCGTGGTGAGTAATTCCAGTTCTGATGTCCAGAAGTTATTTTCAGTCATAAGAGACGGTAGCAGCAACAATATGTCCAAAATAAGTAAAAAAACAAGTTACAAACAACACAAAAAAATAACTAATATCACAATTGGTTAAGGGCATGTAAAATGTCAGCCATCCTCTTCGGTGCCATCTTAAGAGACACCCTGGTTCGATTCCAGGCTGTATCACAACCGGTCGTGATTGGGAGTCCCATAGGGCGGTACAAAATTGGCCCAGTGTCGTCCGGGTTTGGCCGGTGAAGGCCGTCATTGTAAATAAGAATTTGTTCTTAACTGACTTGCCTAGTTAAATAAAGGTTCAATTATGATAAAAAATAAAATAAAATAGGCACAAACTAGATGGGATGGCTTTTTGCTGCATAATGCTGTGGTAGCCATGCTGGTTAAGTGTGCCTTGAATTCTAAATAAATCACTGACAGTGTCACCAGCAAAGCACCCCCCTCCATCACCATCACACCTCCTCCTCCATGCTTCACGGTGGGAACCACACACGCAGAGATCATCCTTTCACCTACTCTGCTTCTCGCAAAGACACGGCAGTTGGAACCAAAAATCTCACATTTTGACTCATCAGACCAAAGGACAGATTTCCATCGGTCTAATGTCCATTGCTTGTGTTTCCTGTCTAAAGCAAGTCTCTTTTTCTTATTGGTGTCTTTTAGTAGTGGTTTCTTTGCAGCAATTCGACAATGAAGTCCTGATTCTCCTCTGAACAGTTGATGTTGAGATGTATCTGTTACTTGAACTCTGTGATGCATTTATTTGGGCTGCAATTCCTGAGGCTGGTAACTCTAATGAACTTATCCTCTGAACTTATCCTCTGCAGCAGAGGTAACTCTGGGTCTTCCTTTCTTGTGGCCGTCCTCATGAGAGCCAGTTTCATCATAGCACTTGAAATGTTCTGCATTTACTGACCTTCGTGTCTTAAAGTAATGATGGAATGTCATTTCTCTTTGCTTAATTGAGCTGTTCTTGCCATAATATGGACTTGGTATTTTACCAAATAGGGCCATCTTCTGTATACCACCTCTACCTTGTCACAACCCAACTGATTGGCTCAAACGCGTTAAAAAGGAAAGAAATTCCACAAATTAACTTTAAACAAGGCACACCTGTTAATTGAAATGCATTCCAGGTGACTACCTCATGAAGCTGGTTGAGAGAATACCAAGAGTGTGCAAAGCTGTCATCAAGGCAAAGGGTGGCTACTTTGAAGAATCCCAAATATAAATATATTTTGGTAGTAACCACTTTTTTGGTTACTACATGATTCCATATGTGTTATTTCATAGTTTTGATGTCTTCACTATTATTCTACAATATAGAAAATAGTAAAAATAAAGAAAAACCCTTGAATGAGTAGGTTTGTCTAAACTTTTGAGTTGTACTGTATGTGTGTGTATGTGTGTGTGTCTGTATGTGAGTGTGTGTGTTATGTCAACTCTCCTCTCTTTGTGCGTTCCACCCCATACTTCTCTCCTGCTTTGTGTGTGTGTGTGTGTGTGTGTGTGTGTGTGTGTGTGTGTGTGTGTGTGTGTGTGTGTGTGTGTGTCAGACCAACTCTGTTTCTTCCACTGCCTCAGGGAGTGTGTGGATTATTCTCTTCCTGCATAATCAGAACACACACACACACACACACACACACACACACACACACACACACACACACACACACACACACACACACACACACACACACACACACACACACACACAAACCAGGCCTAAGAGCTTTCCTTGGTCCAGTCTGGAAGTGTGTGACAGCATTATTCAGGAGCTCAGGCTCTCAGTCTCTCTGAAGTGGGTCTAAAGCAGTGTGTGTGTGTGTGTGTGTGTGTCTTTGTGTCTGTGTCTGTTTGTCTGTGTGTGTGTGTGGTTGTGCCTGTGTGTCTGTGTGTGTGTGTGTGTATGTGTGTAGTTCAAGGTTGCATCACTCTGCTCTAGAGAGAGAGAGAGGGAAGAAGAGAGAGAATGATAAAATAGAGAAGGAGAGAGAGAAATGGGGCGGAGAGGGAGAAGGGATGGGACGATACAGGGCTTTATACTGTCACCCAGTTAGAGAGAGAGGGTGAGGACAATAGCATGTGAAACTCATACATTGCTTTAACTGAAGGTTTGTGTGTGTATCAATGTGTGTGTGTCTGTGTGTGTGTGTGCAAGTGTGTATATGTGTGTACATGCGTTGTACTTTATGTTTCAATGAGTGCCTTTTGCTTGTGAGTATACATGTGAGTGTGTATCTGTATGATTATGTGTGTGTGCAACAAGCTCTCAGTCTCACAGCAGAATTAGACGCTAATCCATGTTTCTCAAACGTCACATTTTGAAGTTGTTCAAAATGTCATATTTCAAAGTGTTTAAGGTTAAGTTTAGACATTAACTCTGAAATCTTATGGTTAGGCATTAACTCTGAATGGTTAAGGTAAGGGTTAAGGTTTAAGATAGGCTTGAAACAAAAATATAAAAAACGACTTTCTGTTGCTGGACGTGCAACCTTTGGGACCAGCAAAACTGAAACCTACTTGAAGGGAACAGCGCTCACTGTTGCCCCTGGTGGCCAGTTTCCACATAATCTCCTGACGTCCTCAGACATGGATGGACGTTGAATACTGACTTGTATCAAGGGAGACCTGGCTGGTATGTGAGCATGCCTGTGTGCAGGTGTGTGACTTTGCATACTGTATATGTGTGTGTGAGCCCCTGTAGGGCTGCACTGGTTTTGTCCATACTGGAGCATCAATATATTCTGGTGTTTTTCTAGACAGCAGTGACTCCAGGCTCTTCCCAGAAGGTGCCCTTGATATCCTGATCTCTCTCTCTCTCTCTCTCTCTCTCTCTCTCTCTCTCTCTCTCTCTCTCTCCCTTCTATCCCCTCTCTGTCCATCTTCCCCCCTCTCTCCCTCTTCCCCCCTCTCCCTCTCTCTCTCTCTATCTCTCTCTCATTCGTTCTATTCATGCCAGCTCGGCTCTCTCCCTGCTTATCAACAGCACCACTGTTACCTCAGGAACAGACAGGGGTATTTGGCACATGGAAAGCCATCCGTACCCATGATGCGTCCCAAATGAGACCCTATATAGTGCACTACTTTTGACCAGGGCCCATATGTAGGAAATGGGGTGCCATTTTGGACACAGGCTCAGACTGGCTGACACTAAAAGCTTTTTCAGTCATTAATACACTGATAGTATATATGAAATTAGAGCAGGGAAGGTGAGGAGAGAGGGAGATGGTGGTAGAGAGGGGGAAGGGAGAGCAGGGTGGTGAGGAGAGAGGGGCGGAGAGAGGCGGAGGGGAGAGCAGGGTCGGTGAGGAGAGAGGGAAAGGATGGGAGAGAGGGGGAAGGGAGAGACGCCGAAGAGAGGGCGGATGCAGAGAGGGGGAAATGAAGGGAAGGAGGATGGGGGAAGATGGGGGAGAGAGAGAGAGAATGAAGGAGATACAGGGAGACAGGAGAGAAGAAGCGAAGGAGAGGAGACGACAGAGGCAGTTCTGGTATCAATTTCTTCCAGCTACTTCACCTAGTGAAATTACAATGACACAGGTAGCAGGGCTCAGTGGCATTATCACTACCAACCCCATTCAGACCCTGTTTGGCTCTACTTGAACCACGCTGGGAGGAAATGTGTGTGTATGTTTGTGTGTATGCATGTGTGTATGTGTGTGTGTGTGTGTGTGTTTATGTGTGTGTATGTGTGGCGTACACATACATGTGTATCACCACTGTATGTAAGCACAAAATGCTATTAGACCCTACCAGTACCAGTTAGAGCTTACCCTCTCTTGGGCTCTGGGTGGAAGGATCCAACTATAGGCCAACGCTACCACTAGCACTAACACTAAAGCTAATGCTAACACTAACACTAACACTAAAGCTAATGCTAACACTAACACTAACACTAAAGCTAATGCTAAAACTAACACTAACACTAAAGCTAACGCTAACACTAAAGCCAACGCTAACACTAACACTGAAGCTAACACTAAAGCTAACACTGACACTAAAGCTAACACTGACACTGACACAAAAGCTAACACTGACTCTAAAGCTAACACTAAAGCTAACATTAAAGCTTGCCTTCACAACAGCGAAACCCTACAAAGCACCTGCCATCCTGCATTGGGGGGGGGGGACAGAAAGTGAAATAGATGGGCAGAGTAAGAGGAAGAGATAAGAATGGATAGACAGGAAGAGAGGAGAGGAGAGATCATTGGGCTGTGTCTGAGATGGAGGGAAAGAAGGAGAAATAGAGGGAAAGAGGGACAGAAATAGATAGATGGAGAGATGAAAAGTAGATCAGGAGAGATGAGGGCTCTCAGATGGTGGGAAAGATGGAAGGAAGGAGAGAGAGGAACAGAAAACAACAGGATAGACAGACAAAAGGGAAATAAAAAGTATCTGAGACGAGGGAAAGCACAAGAGAGAAAGGAGGAGAGGAGAGAGAGATAGACCATAAGGCTGAGTGTCAGGTGACACCACTGCTGTTTCCGTGATGCTCAGGGAGTTTATCACTCTGGGAGAGGAAGAGGAAGATAAAAGGATGCTGTGCACTCTTTAATTCTTCTTCCTTTTCTCCCTCCTCACCCTCTCTATCTCTCTCTCTTTCTCTCCTTCTCTCCTTCTCTCCCTCCTTCTGCTCATCTGTCTGCAGATTCCAGACTCCATGTGGTGCAGTGTGGCATTGTGTGTGTGTGTGTGTGTGTGTGTGTGTGTGTGTGTGTGTGTGTGTGTGTGTGTGTGTGTGTGTGTGTGTGTGTGTGTGTGTGTGTGTGTGTGGACAGGGATGGCTGAGTGGGAATGTGGCCGTGGAACTCTGCCAAGCCTGGCAGAGGGGAGGGGGAGTTGCTAGTCTTTGTTCTTTGTTGATGAAAAGAGGAATTGAATCCCTCTCTCCCTCGCTCTCTTATCTCCCTCCCTCTCCATCTCCCTCTTTCTCTTCTTCTCTCACCATCTCCCTCGCTGCCCCCCCCTCTCTCCTTATTCCACTCCACTAAGGCCCACATAACTCTGCTCTACCTAATTCAACTTTAATCTCCAATAGTGCACAATTGACCTGCCATGCAATCAACTGTAGCCTCCTGGAATAGAGGAGAGGATATGGACAGAAGGATAGAGGGATGGGGGGGGGGTGGATATGGACAGAAGGATAGAGGGATGGGGGGTGGATATGGACAGAAGGATAGAGGGATGGGGGGGGTGGATATGGACAGAAGGATAGAGGGATGGGGGGGGGTGGATATGGACAGAAGGATAGAGGGATGGGGGGTGGATATGGACAGAAGGATAGAGGGATGGGGGTGGATATGGACAGAAGGATAGAGGGATGGGGTGGATATGGACAGAAGAATAGAGGGATGGGGGGTGGATATGGACAGAAGAATAGAGGGATGGGGGTGGATATGGACAGAAGGATAGAGGGATGGGGGGTGGATATGGACAGAAGGATAGAGGGATTTGGTGTGGATATGGACAGAAGAATAGAGTGATGGGGGGTGGATATGGACAGAAGGATAGAGGGATGGGGGGTGGATATGGACAGAAGAATAGAGGGATGGGTTGGATATGGACAGAAGGATAGAGGGATGGGGGGTGGATATGGACAGAAGGATAGAGGGATGGGGTGGATATGGACAGAAGGATAGAGGGATGGGGGGTGGATATGGACAGAAGGATAGAGGGATTTGGTGTGGATATGGACAGAATGATAGAGGGATGGGGGGTGGATATGGACAGAAGGATAGAGGGATGGGGGGTGGATATGGACAGAAGAATAGAGGGATGGGTTGGATATGGACAGAAGGATAGAGGGATGGGGGGTGGATATGGACAGAAGGATAGAGGGATGGGGTGGATATGGACAGAAGGATAGAGGGATGGGGGTGGATATGGACAGAAGGATAGAGGGATGGGGGGTGGATATGGACAGAATGATAGAGGGATGGGGGGGTGGATATGGACAGAAGAATAGAGGGATGGGGGGGGGTGGATATGGACAGAAGGATAGAGGGATGGGGGGTGGATATGGACAGAAGGATAGAGGGATGGGGGTCGATATGGACAGAAGGATAGAGGGATGGGGGGTGGATATGGACAGAAGGATAGAGGGATGGGGGTCGATATGGACAGAAGGATAGAGGGATGGGGGTGGATATGGACAGAAGGATAGAGGGATGGGTTGGATATGGACAGAAGGATAGAGGGATGGGGGGTGGATATGGACAGAAGGATAGAGGGATGGGGGTGGATATGGACAGAAGGATAGAGGGATGGGGGGTGGATTGAAGGTCACACTCTCCTGGCAGGAAGAACGTCTCCTCTCCTCCAGCCTCTCTCTCTCTCTCTCTCTCTCTCTTTCCATCTCTCTAATCAGCCTTTCTGTGTGTAGAGGACCCAGGAGCAGTTGTGGCTGTGTGTAAATGGATCAGTCAGCTGAAGCCTCTGTCTCAGCCAGTGAACGTCCTCCTCACCTGGTTGTAAACACACACACACACCCACGCATGCACGCACGCACACGCACACCACACGCACACACAGATCCCTGCACATCCCTCTCCTCTGCTTAGCCTCTGTTTCCCACCTCACACACGCAGCCTGTTCTAGGACAACACTTTCAGCCATTTTGTACCATGCAGAGGATGGAGGGCGTATCCACAGAAATGTGTGTGCTTGTGTGCTGTGTGTGTGTGATGTGACTAATCAAGCAGATCTAATGATAATCACCTTTAATTACTCTGTCTCCAGTCTCCAGTGTCCAGTGTGTGTGCTTGTGTGTATGTATGTATGTATGCATGTGTGTGTGTGTGTGTGTGTGTGTGTGTGTGTGTGTGTGTGTGTGTGTATGTGTGTGTGTGTGTGTGTGTGTGTGTATGTGTGTTTATGTGTGTGTGTGTGTGTGTGTGTGTGTGTGTGTGTGTGTGTGTGTGTGTGTGTGTGTGAGTGTGTGTGTGTGTATGTTAATGTGTGTGTGTCTGGCCAGACTATGAAGGTGAGTCATGGAGAGAGCGTGTCCGTGTCACACAGAGTCTGTTGCCACAGTGAAAGAGGCTGTATGTTTCCATTCCTCTGTGACGTCAGCTAGCTGTGACCAGTGAGGACAGACAACAACAATACAATGTGCGGAAGGAAAGGTAGGAACATTATACACAAATACAACCAGGGGAAGGATTTCATTGATGCACACAGAGCAATAATACTGTAGTTACTACTTCCTTTATAGTGTCTCTGATGTGGCGACAAGACAAGAGCAGAACTATTATACCCTGGTCTGCATTGGTCTTCATAGAAGTTGGACATTGCTGCGTTTGTTTTGATCTAAATGTTGTTTTCTTACAGTGTTACACAGAGTGGAGGTGTGTCTACATCTAACTGCAGAATGTCCAAGGTAAGGGGGTGTGTCTACATCTAACTGCAGAATGTCCAAGGTAAGGGGGTGTGTCTACATCTAACTGCAGAATGTCCAAGGTAAGGGGGTGTGTCTACATCTAACTGCAGAATGTCCAAGGTAAGGGGGTGTGTCTACATCTAACTGCAGAATGTCCAAGGTAAGGGGGTGTGTCTACATCTAACTGCAGAATGTCCAAGGTAAGGGGGTGTGTCTACATCTAACTGCAGAATGTCCAAGGTAAGGGGGTGTGTCTACATCTAACTGCAGAATATCCAAGGTAAGGGGGTGTGTCTACATCTAACTGCAGAATGTCCAAGGTAAGGGGGTGTGTCTACATCTAACTGTAGACTGGCCAAGGTAAGGGGGTGTGTCTACAGTCGTGGCCAAAAGTTTAGAGAATGGCACAAATATTAATTTTCACAAAGTTTGCTGCTTCAGTGTCTTCAGATATTTTTGTCAGATGTTACTATGGAATACTGAAGTATAATTATAAGCGTTTCAAAGGATTTTATTGACAATTACATGAAGTTGATGCAAAGAGTCAATATTTGCAGTGTTGACCCTTCTTTTTCAAGACCTTTGCAATCCGCCCTGGCATGCTGTCAATTAACTTCTGGGCCACATCCTGACTGATGGCAGCCCATTCTTGCATAATCAATGCTTGGAGTTTGTCAGAATTTGTGGGTTTTTGTTTGTCCACCCGCCTCTTGAGGATTGTCCACAAGTTCTCAATGGGATTAAGGTCTGGGGAGTTTCCTGGCCATGGACCCAAAATATTGATGTTTTGTTCCCCGAGCCACTTAGTTATCACTTTTGCCTTATGGCAAGGTGCTCCATCATGCTGGAAAAGGCATTGTTCGTCACCAAACTGTTCCTGGATGGTTGGGAGAAGTTGAGAATCCTCCAAAATTCTTCGCCTCACTGTGCGTGCAGATGCACTCACACCTGCCTGCTGCCATTCCTGAGCAAGCTCTGTACTAGTGGAGCCCCGATCCCGCAGCTGAATCAACTTTAGGAGACGGTCCTGGCGCTTGCTGTACTTTCTTAGGCACCCTGAAGCCTTCTTCACAACAATTGAACTGCTCTCCTTGAAGTTCTTGATGATCCGATAAATGGTTGATTTAGGTGCAATCTTACTGGCAGCAATATCCTTGCCTGTGAAGCCCTTTTTGTGCAAAGCAATGATGACGGCACGTGTTTCCTTGCAGGTTACCATGATTGACAGAGGAAGAACAACGATTCCAAGCACCACCCTCCTTTGGAAGCTTCCAGACTGTTATTCGAACTCAATCAGCATGACAGAGTGATCTCCAGCCTTGTCCTTGTCAACAAGGTAAGGGTGTGTCTACATCTAACTGCAGAATGTCCAAGGTAAGGGGGTGTGTCTACATCTAACTGCAGAATGTCCAAGGTAAGGGGGTGTGTCTACATCTAACTGCAGAATGTCCAAGGTAAGGGGGTGTGTCTACATCTAACTGCAGAATGTCCAAGGTAAGGCGGTGTCTTCATGACCTCTAGTAGGTCAGGGGGTGTCTTCATGACCTCTAGTGGGTTAGGGGGTGTGTGGTTCAGAGTCAGCTAGAGTGGGGGCATGGAGCATCAAGGTGTTTGTGTGTGTATGTGCCTGTCATCCCTGAGTAGAGGGGTGGGTGTTGGGGGATGTGCCTGTCATCCCTGACTAGAGGGGTGGGTGTTGGGGGATGTCCCTGTCATCCCTGAGTAGAGGGGTGGGTGTTGGGGGATGTCCCTGTCATCCCTGAGTAGAGGGTTGGGTGTTGGGGGATGTCCCTGTCATCCCTGAGTAGAGGGGTGGGTGTTGGAGGATTTATTTATTTATTTATTTCACCTTTATTTAACCAGGTAGGCAAGTTGAGAACAAGTTCTCATTTACAATTGCGACCTGGCCAAGATAAAGCAAAGCAGTTCGACAACATACAACAACACAGAGTTACACATGGAGTAAAACAAATATACAGTCAATAATACAGTAGAAAAATAAGTCTATGTACAATGTAAGCAAATGAGGTGAGATAAGGGAGGTAAAGGCAAAAAAAGTAAATACAATATAGCAAGTAAAACACTGGAATGGTAGATTTGTAGTAGAAGAAAGTGCAAAGTAGAAATAGAGATAATGGGGTGTAAAGGAGCAAAATAAAATAAATAAAATAAATAAATACAGTAGGGGAAGAGGTAGTTGTTCGGGCTAAATTATAGATGGGCTATGTACAGGTGCAGTAATCTGTGAGCTGCTCTGACAGCCGGTGCTTAAAGCTAGTGAGGGAGATAAGTGTTTCCAGTTTCAGAGATTTTTGTAGTCCGTTCCAGTCATTGGCAGCAGAGAACTGGAAAGAGAGACGGCCAAAGGAGGAATTGGCTTTGGGGGTGACCAGAGAGATATACCTGCTGGGGCACGTGCTACAGGTGGGTGCTGCTATGGTGACCAGTGAGCGGAGATAAGGGGGGACTTTACCTAGCAGGGTCTTGTAGATGACCTGGAGCCAGTGGGTTTGGCGACGATTATGAAGCGAAGGCCAGCCAACGAGAGCGTACAGGTTGCAGTGGTGGGTAGTATATGGGGCTTTGGTGACAAAACGGATGGCACTGTGATAGACTGCATCCAGTTTGTTGAGTAGAGTGTTGGAGGCTATTTTGTAAATGACACCGCCAAAGTCGAGGATCGGTAGGATGGTCAGTTTTACGAGGGTATGTTTGGCAGCATGAGTGAAGGATGCTTTGTTGCGAAATAGGAAGCCAATTCTTGATTTAACTTTGGATTGGAGATGTTTGATGTGAGTCTGGAAGAAGAGGTTACAGTCTAACCAGACACCTAGATATTTGAAGTTGTCCACATATTCTAAGTCAGAACCGTCCAGAGTAGTGATGCAGGACAGGCGGGCAGGTGCAGGCAGCGATCGGTTGAAGAGCATGCATTTAGTTTTACTCGTATTTAGGAGCAGTTGGAGGCCACGGAAGGAGTTGTATGGCATTGAAGCTCGTCTGGAGGGTTGTTACCACAGTGTCCAAAGAAGGGCCAGAAGTATACAGAATGGTGTCGTCTGCGTAGAGGTGGATCAGAGACTCACCAGCAGCAAGAGCGACATCATTGATGTATACAGAGAAAAGAGTTGGCCCAAGAATTGAACCCTGTGGCACCCCCGGACAACAGGCCCTCCGATTTGACACACTGAACTCTATCAGAGAAGTAGTTGGTGAACCAGGCGATGCAATCATTAGAGAAACCAAGGCTATTGAGCCTGCCGATGAGAATGTGGTGATTGACAGAGTCGAAAGCTTTGGCCAGGTCAATGAAAACGGCAGCACAGTATTGTTTCTTATCGATGGCGGTTACGATATCGTTTAGGACCTTGAGCGTGGCTGAGGTGCATGGGATGTCCCTGTCATCCCTGACTAGAAGGGTGGGTGTGGGTGAGACAAGGATTTGAGGGTTGGTGTGGGTGGGGGGTGGCGAGGAGATGTTCCTATGTGTGATTTCTCAGGACTGGACAGTGGGCCAGTGGGTTGAGGGATGTGGGTAGCATGTCTGGCTGGGCACCTGGTCAGGTGTTTAGGAGTGTGGGGGGCTGGCAAGGGGGTGCAGTGCCCATTTGTGCATGTTTGACTGATTAGGTAGGGGTACAGGGGCATTGGATGAGCTGAGGCTTATGCATGCCCTTCCTACAAGAATTCACTGGGAACACACTGTGTGTGTGTCGGTGTGTCGGTGTGTGTGTGAGAGAGAGTGTGAGTGTGTGCCTGGGATATCAGCTCTGGGGCCTAAGGCTCCCTAAGGCTGCTGCCTCGACACTACCTGTCTGTCTGAATGAGGGAAAGCAAGCGAACGAGAGAGAGAGAGAAAAAGAGAGAGACAGAGAGAAAGAGGAGAGAGAAAGAGAGAGAGAGAAAGAGAGAGAGAGAGAGAGAGAGAGAGAGAGAGAGAGAGAGAGAGAGAGAGATTGAGAAAGGCCGCCAAATGTAGACCTGGCTCTCAATAGAAGACAGGCTATGTGCACACTGCCCACAAAATAAGGTGGAAACTGAGCTGTACTTCCTAACCTCCTGCCAAATGTATGACCATATTAGAGACACATATTTCCCTCAGATTACACAGATCCACAAAGAATTAGAAAACAAATCCAATTTTGATGAACTCCGATATCTATTGGGTGAAATACCACAGTGTGCCATCACAGCAGTAAGCTTTGTGACCTGTTTCCACAAGAAAAGGACAGCCAGTGAAGAACAAACACCATTGTAAATACAACCCATATTTATTTTTATTTATTTTCCCTTTTGTACTTTAACTATATGCACATTGTCACAACACTGTAAATAGACATAATATGACATTTGAAATGTCTTTATTATTTTGGAACTTTTGTCAGTGTAATGTTTACTGTTTCCCCCCACCCTTGTTTATTATCTATTTCATTTGCTTTGGCAATGTAAATATATGTTTCCCATGCCAATAAAGCCCTTCAATTGAATTGAATTAAAATTGAGAGAGCGAGAGAGAAAGAGAAAGAGAGAGAGAGAGAAAGAGAGAGAGAATAAGTCTGTTGCCTGCAGTTATGTCAAATGTCACTAGTCTTCTGAGCTACACGATATAACGATGAACTTGGATTGTGTTTGAGCCCCCCATACCTTCTTGATCTGGTTATACCACATGAGCAACGGTGGCTGAAATTGGAAGTTGTTCACTAACAATTAAGATCTGGCTGCAGGGTTTTGTTCAGAAGGGAGAAAACATTTTTAAAAGGAGTGAAAGAGAGCAGCAATACCTGGACTGGTCCAATAAAAACACAGCTTTTCGTTATTTGTTGTGAAATGTATTGCTACGGTTTTCCTTAGTGAACACTACCCAGGCTAGCACGTGCAACCTTAGTAGTTCTTGTTTTCAGTCTATAGTGCTGTTGTACTCTGGTGCTGAGCTATAGCCTGGTTAAACCAGACTGAACGATGTGCTCACACCATTTTAAGTGTGGTTTAACCAGGCTAACAGAGCTGTGGCACCAGTCCATTGGTCGATGGTCCTTCATGAACCACCAACGCTAACATGAAGCTAACCCTCACACACCTCCCGAGCCTCCACGGCTGTGCTTTCTGGGAATACCTACATACATTATGATTATCTAGTGTCACAGAAGCAGCACAAATACAATCCATTAAGCGTGTACACGCCTAAGCAGGTAACATCTCCTGGCATTAAGCTCCTTTTCTGTGAGATGCTGGCAGTGGCAGTGGTGTGTGTGTGTGTGTGTGTGTGTGTGTGTGTGTGTGTGTGTGTGTGTGTGTGTGTGTGTGTGTGTGTGTGTGTGTGTGTGTGTGTCAGGGCACCAACAAGCTCTCACTCATACGTTTAGGCATTCATTCTGCTGCAACAGGGTGATCAAATTAAGATCCCACAGTTTAATTTGATCTTTCTAGAAACACACGTAAGCAAACATTCAGCACAGTAGAAAAATATATGGCACCTAGAGGGGTGGGGGTAAGGTTAAAAGAGTAAAGAAGAAAAATATTATTCATTTGTTTACTCCAATTAGGGGAGTGGTGGTAGGGTTAGGGGGAAAATATCTATATTTAAAATAATATATTTACAAAAAAATATATGTGGGGGATTGGAAAGGATGCAGATAATTACATTGACAAACCTACAATCTATCTGCAGTATTAAAGCTGATCTACCCCCCCAAACACACACTCCTACATTAAATCCATCTGTCTCTAGAAAGGATAGATCAGTATCTGCTGCACGTGATGGGGAGCGTGTGTGTGTGTGTGTGTGTGTGCATGCCTGTGTGTGTTTGTGTTTAGACAAAAACACACCCACACTTTCAGTGAAGCGTGAAAGTGAATGATGGTGTTGCCTCTCTGAGTCCCTCAGCAGAAGGCCCAAACAGCCGTGCTGGAGAGGGAGGCTTATGCACGCACACACACACACACACACACACACACACACACACACACACACACACACACACACACACACACACACACACACACACACACACACACACATCTCGCCAGTGCTACCCAATGCCCAGCACAGACAACAACTGTAACCATGGTAGCAGTGACTACCATGACAGTGAGGCTGATGCTTTTATCCGTCTCGTATCCGTGGAACGGAGCTGCATTTCCTTCCTTGACCCCACAGGATGGTTGAAAGCAAAATGGCGGACAGGAAGAGCTAGTCATCTCAGATAAGTTGAAGGAGAGGGAAGGGTAAAGGGAAGGACGTTACTGTAAATTACATGCAGTGCAGGAGTAACCAAGCATCCACAACCACCGAGCTCAGCCTCATTCAGACAGGTGGGAGGATGGGACGACGAGAGGAGTGCAGAGAGAAACAGTGTGGGCTCACATCAGGGTTAGTGTGTGTGTGTGTGTGTGTGTGTGTGTGTGTGTGTGTGTGTGTGTGGAAACCAGAAGCAGTGTGAGTCAATGATTGACAGTGGGTACCTCCCCCTCTCTCATCTCAGCTCATCTTACCTCCACCTCCTCCCCCTTCCTCTCCTCTCCTACCGTCCTCTCCTCCTCTTCCTCTCTTCCCCTTCCTCTCCTCTCCTACATTCCTCTCCTCCCCTTCCTCTCTTCCCCTTCCTATCTTCCCCTTCCTCTCCTCCCTGTCTCTCTCACCTCCCTGTCCTCTCTCCCTCTCCCCTTTCCCCTCGTTCTCACCTCTTCTTCATTCTCAGCCCTTCCTCTCCCAACCAGGCTCATTTGCATAGGATGCCTGATTTGCATACATATGAGGGGAAGAGAAAAGGGGATTTGAAGAGAGGAGGGGAGAGGAGATGAGGAGAAGAGAGAAGAGGAGACATGCAGACATTTACTGATGAAAAGGAAGAGAAGGCTCTTTCACAGCTTTTCTCTCTCCCCCTCCCTCGCTATATCTTTCTCTCTCTCTGCTCTCTCTTTCTCTCTGTTCTCTCCCTTCGGTTCACACCTCAGAGAGATCCTGTGAAGGCCCTATTACCATCTACTCTCTGCCTCACTCTGAAAGGAAAGAAAAGAGGAGGTGATGAGAGAGAGGACAGAGGAGAGAGGACAGAGGAGAGAGAGAGACGAGAGAAGAGAGAGAGGGAGAACAGAGGAGAGAGGACAGAGGAGAGAGGAGAGAGGACAGACGAGAGAGGACAGAGGAGAGAGGACAGAGGAGAGAGGAGAGAGGACAGAGGAGAGAGGACAGAGAGAGAAAACAGAGGAGAGAGGACAGAGGACAGAGGAGAGAGGACAGAGGAGAGAGGACAGAGGAAAGAGAGAGACGAGAGAAGAGAGAGAGGGAGAACAGAGGAGAGAGGACAGAGGAGAGAGGAGAGAGGACAGACGAGAGAGGACAGAGGAGAGAGGACAGAGGAAAGAGAGAGACGAGAGAAGAGAGAGAGGGAGAACAGAGGAGAGAGGACAGAGGAGAGAGGAGAGAGGACAGAGGAGAGAGGACAGAGGAGGAGAGGACAGAGGAGAGAGGAGAGAGGACAGAGGAGAGAGGACAGAGAGAGAAAACAGAGGAGAGAGGACAGAGGACAGAGGAGGTGAGGAGAGAGGACAGAGGAGAGAGGACAGAGGAGAGAGGAGAGAGGACAGAGGAGAGAGGACAGAGAGAGAAAACAGAGGAGAGAGGAGAGAGAGAGACGAGAGAAGAGAGATAGGGAGGACAGAGGAGAGAGAAGAGAGGAGAGAGTAGAGAGTAGAGAGGAGAGAGGAGAGAGGATAGAGGAGAGAAGACAGAGGAGAGAGGACAGAAGAGACAGGAGAGAGGACAGAGGAGAGAGGAGAGAGGAGAGAGGAAAGAGGAGAGAGGAGAGCGTAGAGAGAGGAGCGAGAGAGGAGAAAGGACAGAGGTCAGAGAGACAGAGGTCAGAGAGAGACGAGAGAGGACAGAGAGAGAGGAGAGTTGAAAGAGAGGACAGAGAACAGAGGACAGATGAGGGAGGACAGAGAACAGAGGACAGATGAGGGAGGACAGAGAACAGATGACAGATGACAGAGGAAAAGGTTGCTTCCGTCACTCCCCCAACCCCTGCAGCTGGTCTGGTCTGTGTTGCCGTGGCAGTGTTGTTGCTATGGTGGTGTTGTTGCCATGGTGTTGTTGTTGCCATGGCTGCATTGTTGCCATGGCATTGTTGCCATGTTGGTGTTGTTGCTGTGGCAGTATTGTTGCCATGGCGTTGTTGTTGCCATGGCTGAATTGCACTCCACTGCAACCCCTCAGTTGAAAGGCATTGATTGGCTGCGAAGCCTCCATTCTCCCCTGCAGGGCGGCCGGGCTACAGCTCTAGTCTACTCTATTCTACTCTACTCTGTTCTACTCTATTCTGCTCTACACTATTCTACTCTACACTACACCTCCAGGAAGTACAGGGCACCCCTACGCCCCACACACACACACACTAGAGAGATACACACACAAACCTACATGCATATTAACACACTCAGAGGTTGTGACACGCATGTCTCTAACATGTTCTGTACAAAGCACACAACTCTGTGGACACAGCACAGACGTTGGGATACTGTGGAAGAGAGATATCTTTGAAAGGAGAGATTGAGAGATAGAAATAGAGGGAGGAGAAGAGAAGAAAGGAGAGATTGAGAGATAGAAATAGAGGGAGGAGAAGAGAAGAAAGGAGAGATGGATGTGGCCCTTCCTCCCTCTGTCCATTTGTCTTTGATCTCTCAGTCCATCTGAAAGGGTCCTGCACCACACTGGGAATAACAACCTCTACCCTCCCACCGCTGGACACACACACACACACACACACACGCACGCACGCGCCCACGCGCGCACGCACACACACACACACACACACACACACACACACACACACACACACACACACACACACACACAACACACACACGACACACACACACACAGCACACTCTGGAGGGGTGTGTAATCATGTGTGGGAGCCATCTCCTGTGTGGAGGAGAGGGGGAGAGGTGAGAGAGTGTGGGGTAGAGATGGGGGTGTGAAAGGGGGAGAGATTTGAGAGAGTGACAGAAAGGGGCAGGGGTGTGGGGGTGGTTGAGATGGAGGGGGAAGAATGGGATGGAGTGAGGGATAAGGGGGCTGGATGAAAGAAGAGAAGACGAGAGAATTCGGTAGAGAGGGAGGGATGGAGAGATGAATGGACAGGGATACAGTAGAGGGAGTGAAAGATGAAAGATAAAGACTGAGGGATGGAGAGATAGAGGACTGAGGGAGGGATGGAGAGATACAGCAATGGCCGAGGGACAGAAGGATGCAGAAGAGGATGGAAGGAGGAGGAGCATCCTGCAGCAATCTGTCTGTCTCTGTCTGTCTGTCTGTCTGTCTGTCTGTCTGTCTGTCTGTCTGTCTGTCTGTCTGTCTGTCTGTCTGTCTGTCTGTCTGTCTGTCTGTCTGTCTGTCTCACCTCCAGCTCCAACCAGCCAGTCAGACGTCTGCTTGTTATTAGCAACAGCAGTTTCAGCACTGGGACTTCATCCCTCATCTGCTCTGCTCTAAGTGCTCTGGCACCGCTAGCATGATCAGTGACACACACACACACACACACACACACACACACACAGCCAGCCCCACAGTGTTTGTCTGTGTGTGATAGAGAGTGATGAGGAAAGGGGCAGTGTGTGTTGCTGTGTCTGAATGTGTGTGTGTGTGTGGGGGTGACACGTGCCGTTGTCTGAGTGTGTCTGAATGTAGCCGTCTGGCTGAGTTTGTGTGTCTCTCTCTGTTTGTGTGTTTGTGAGAGAAAGTGTGTTTATGTGTGTTCATGTGTGTGTCTCTGTGTGTCTGTCTGTGTGTGTACTTTGTATGTGTGAGTGTGTGTGTGTGGGCGTGTAATATCTGATGCATTTCCCTCAGTGTTGTATGGTTAGCCCAGGCCTGAGACTGCCTGATAGAGACCATGCCAACATGGACAGCATGGCACACTCTGCCTGGGCACATCACTCCCTCCCTCCCTCCCTCCCTTGCTCCACCTCTCCTCTCGTCATTACCACCCATCCTAAACACTTCTGATCTCTCTTCCTCCCCTCTTCTCATCTCCTCTCTTCGCCTCCCTCCCCCTTCTCTTTTCCTTTCCTCTCATCTCCCCTCGCTCCATTCTTCTCTTCTCTTCTCTTCTCTTCTCTTCTCTTCTCTTCTCTTCTCTTCTCTTCTCTTCTCTTCTCTTCTCTTCTCTTCTCTTCTCTACTCCCTCGCTCCCTTTTCACATGCAGGCTCCCTCCCCCGTCTCCCTCCCTCGCTTCTATGCAGGCGAAAACACCTCCTCCGTCTCTGCAGGTACCCATCCCTCTCTCCCTCTCTCTGTTCATCACTACACCCTCCTTGGCTGTGTGTGTCTACGGATCAGCACAAATCCCTGTAAGGCACATAGGAGAGTAGGCAGTAGGCTACTTATTAAAGCAGCTAAGAGAGAGAGAGAGAGAGAGAGAGAGAGAGAGAGAGAGAGAGAGAGAGAGATAATGAGACTAAGAGAGAGGGCCTGTGAAATAGGGCACTAAGGATCAGGCTGCGAGCAGGACGGCTCAGTGGGGTCCTGAGGGATGACCCTTCTGTTATTTTTAGGAGGGTGACTCTGAGGGTGTACTCTAACTCTCCTCCCAGTTTAAAACAGGAACAGAAACAGGAACACACATCGTCCTCCCTCACCTAGCTTCCGACACAGGTAATTCATCACAGTCTATGTTACAGTGTTAACAAGTACAGAGTGGTCTATTTAGTTTATCAGCCAGGTAATTAGGTGATATCAACAGCACATGCATATATTGTTTCTCAAATGGCACCCTATTCCCTATGAGCCCTGCTCAAAAGTAGTGCACTATGTAGGGTATAGGGTGCCATTAGGGATGTAGACATTATGATGGAATTATCTGAGAAGAAGAATTGCTACAAACCCTCTGTAGTGACCTGAATGTTCAATAATATGTTCTGGTCATTTAACAGACTCTTCTATCCAAATGGACTTTGTGGATAACACTTCATATAGTCAGTATATCTGACTTGTGCAGGAATCAAACCCACACACGATTCTCCAAACCAAACTGACCAATAAGGACCAATAAGGACCAATAAGAACCAATAAGGACCAATAAGAACCAATAAGAACCAATAAGGACCAATAAGGACCAATAAGAACCAATAAGAACCAATAAAGACCAATAAGGACCAATAAGAAGGAATAAGAAGGAATAAGAAGCAATAAGAACCAATAAGAAGCAATAAGGACCAATAAGAAGCAATAAGGACCAATAAGAAGCAATAAGGACCAATAAGGACCAATAAGGACCCATAAGAAGCAATAACAACCAATGAGAAGCATATTTTTCACAGGTCAACCTCTACATCCAGATCCTTGTCATCAGAATGACATCTCAGGCCAGTGTCCAGTCCTGGAGCAGAGAACAGACCAGACCAGAGCAAGCATATCCCTGGGTGGGGCGTGCTATGAGAGGGCTCTGTGCTCTGTGTGGATCTATGCTGGTGTGAGTGTGTGTATATGGGGGGTTCTTGGTCAACTCAGAGACTTACACACTGTGACACCTGACATATACCGTCTCCAGTCCATCGCCCACAGCCCTACACGCCGTGGCAGCAGGAGCTGACTACAGTCATCTCTCTCCCTCTCAAATTCAAGCTGCTTTATTGGCTTGAAAAACATTGCATCAATATTGCCAAAGAATCAATGTATACAATATACATTGTAATAAAATAATGAAGAAAAATGATATAAAATGGTAGGAAGTAATAATACAAATAAATAAATAAATAATACAAATAACAGCAACAAAATGGGAACAGTCAATAGTAGAAATATAATAAATAATATGAACAATAATAAGCTAAACAGGAAAATGAACATGCTATTATTATTACTACTAATATGAATTCTACCACCACTATTATTAACACTAATACTACAACTATCCCTACTACTACCATTACCACTAGTAGTATTTCTATCTCTGATATCCCTACTACTACCATTACCACTAGTAGTATTTCTACCTCTGATATCCCTACTACTACCATTACCACTAGTAGTATTTCTACCTCTGATATCCCTACTACTACCATTACCACTAGTAGTATTTCTACCTCTGATATCCCTACTACTACCATTACCACTAGTAGTATTTCTATCTCTGATATCCCTACTACTACCATTACCACTAGTAGTATTTCTATCTCTGATATCCCTACTACTACCATTACCACTAGTAGTATTTCTACCTCTGATATCCCTACTACTACCATTACCACTAGTAGTATTTCTACCTCTGATATCCCTACTACTACCATTACCACTAGTAGTATTTCTACCTCTGATATCCCTACTACTACCATTACCACTAGTAGTATTTCTATCTCTGATATCCCTACTACTACCATTACCACTAGTAGTATTTCTATCTCTGATATCCCTACTACTACCATTACCACTAGTAGTATTTCTACCTCTGGATATCCCTACTACTACCATTACCACTAGTAGTATTCTACCTCTGATTACCACTAGTAGTATTTCTATCTCTGATATCCCTACTACTACCATTACCACTAGTAGTATTTCTACCTCTGATATCCCCACTACTACCATTACCACTAGTAGTATTTCTACCTCTGATATCCCCACTACTACCATTACCACTAGTAGTATTTCTACCTCTGATATCCCTACTACTACCATTACCACTAGTAGTATTTCTACCTCTGATATCCCCACTACTACCATTACCACTAGTAGTATTTCTATCTCTGATATCCCTACTACTACCATTACCACTAGTAGTATTTCTATCTCTGATATCCCCACTACTACCATTACCACTAGTAGTATTTCTACCTCTGATATCCCTACTACTACCATTACCACTAGTAGTATTTCTATCTCTGATATCCCTACTACTACCATTACCACTAGTAGTATTTCTACCTCTGATATCCCTACTACTACCATTACCACTAGTAGTATTTCTACCTCTGATATCCCTACTACTACCATTACCACTAGTAGTATTTCTACCTCTGATATCCCTACTACTACCATTACCACTAGTAGTATTTCTACCTCTGATATCCCTACTACTACCATTACCACTAGTAGTATTTCTACCTCTGATATCCCTACTACTACCATTACCACTAGTAGTATTTCTACCTCTGATATCCCTACTACTACCATTACCACTAGTAGTATTTCTACCTCTGATATCCCCACTACTACCATTACCACTAGTAGTATTTCTATCTCTGATATCCCTACTACTACCATTACCACTAGTAGTATTTCTACCTCTGATATCCCTACTACTACCATTACCACTAGTAGTATTTCTATCTCTGATATCCCTACTACTACCATTACCACTAGTAGTATTTCTACCTCTGATATCCCCACTACTACCATTAACCCTAGTAGTATTTCTACCTCTGATATCCCTACTACTACCATTACCACTAGTAGTATTTCTATCTCAGATATCCCTACTACTACCATTACCACTAGTAGTATTTCTACCTCTGATATCCCTACTACTACCATTACCACTAGTAGTATTTCTACCTCTGATATCCCTACTACTACCATTACCACTAGTAGTATTTCTATCTCTGATATCCCTACTACTACCATTACCACTAGTAGTATTTCTATCTCTGATATCCCCACTACTACCATTACCACTAGTAGTATTTCTATCTCTGATATCCCCACTACTACCATTACCACTAGTAGTATTTCTACCTCTGATATCCCCATTACTACCATTACCACTAGTAGTATTTCTACCTCTGATATCCCCACTACTACCATTATCACTAGTAGTATTTCTATCTCTGATATCCCTACTACTACCATTACCACTAGTAGTATTTCTACCTCTGATATCCCTACTACTACCATTACCACTAGTAGTATTTCTATCTCTGATATCCCTACTACTACCATTACCACTAGTAGTATTTCTACCTCTGATATCCCTACTACTACCATTACCACTAGTAGTATTTCTACCTCTGATATCCCCACTACTACCATTACCACTAGTAGTATTTCTATCTCTGATATCCCTACTACTACCATTACCACTAGTAGTATTTCTATCTCTGATATCCCTACTACTACCATTACCACTAGTAGTATTTCTACCTCTGATATCCCTACTACTACCATTACCACTAGTAGTATTTCTACCTCTGATATCCCTACTACTACCATTACCACTAGTAGTATTTCTACCTCTGATATCCCTACTACTACCATTACCACTAGTAGTATTTCTACCTCTGATATCCCCACTACTACCATTACCACTAGTAGTATTTCTACCTCTGATATCCCTACTACTACCATTACCACTAGTAGTATTTCTACCTCTGATATCCCCACTACTACCATTACCACTAGTAGTATTTCTACCTCTGATATCCCCACTACTACCATTACCACTAGTAGTATTTCTATCTCTGATATCCCCACTACTACCATTACACTAGTAGTATTTCTATCTCTGATATCCCCACTACTACCATTACCACTAGTAGTATTTTCTACCTCTGATATCCCTACTACTACCATTACCACTAGTAGTATTTCTACCTCTGATATCCCTACTACTACCATTACCACTAGTAGTATTTCTACCTCTGATATCCCTACTACTACCATTACCACTAGTAGTATTTCTACCTCTGATATCCCCACTACTACCATTACCACTAGTAGTATTTCTACCTCTGATATCCCTACTACTACCATTACCACTAGTAGTATTTCTATCTCTGATATCCCTACT
The DNA here is from genome assembly GCF_901001165.1 of Salmo trutta. Taxonomy (NCBI): domain Eukaryota; kingdom Metazoa; phylum Chordata; class Actinopteri; order Salmoniformes; family Salmonidae; genus Salmo; species Salmo trutta. The sequence continues at coordinate 67,009,932 of NC_042957.1, read as the reverse complement.
ACTACCATTACCACTAGTAGTATTTCTACCTCTGATATCCCCACTACTACCATTACCACTAGTAGTATTTCTACCTCTGATATCCCCACTACTACCATTACCACTAGTAGTATTTCTACCTCTGATATCCCTACTACTACCATTACCACTAGTAGTATTTCTACCTCTGATATCCCTACTACTACCATTACCACTAGTAGTATTTCTACCTCTGATATCCCTACTACTACCATTACCACTAGTAGTATTTCTACCTCTGATATCCCTACTACTACCATTACCACTAGTAGTATTTCTATCTCTGATATCCCTACTACTACCATTACCACTAGTAGTATTTCTATCTCTGATATCCCTACTACTACCATTACCACTAGTAGTATTTCTATCTCTGATATCCCTACTACTACCATTACCACTAGTAGTATTTCTATCTCTGATATCCCTACTACTACCATTACCACTAGTAGTATTTCTACCTCTGATATCCCTACTACTACCATTACCACTAGTAGTATTTCTACCTCTGATATCCCCACTACTACCATTACCACTAGTAGTATTTCTATCTCTGATATCCCTACTACTACCATTACCACTAGTAGTATTTCTACCTCTGATATCCCTACTACTACCATTACCACTAGTAGTATTTCTATCTCTGATATCCCTACTACTACCATTACCACTAGTAGTATTTCTATCTCTGATATCCCTACTACTACCATTACCACTAGTAGTATTTCTACCTCTGATATCCCTACTACTACCATTACCACTAGTAGTATTTCTATCTCTGATATCCCTACTACTACCATTACCACTAGTAGTATTTCTATCTCTGATATCCCTACTACTACCATTACCACTAGTAGTATTTCTACCTCTGATATCCCCACTACTACCATTACCACTAGTAGTATTTCTACCTCTGATATCCCCACTACTACCATTACCACTAGTAGTATTTCTACCTCTGATATCCCTACTACTACCATTACCACTAGTAGTATTTCTATCTCTGATATCCCTACTACTACCATTACCACTAGTAGTATTTCTACCTCTGATATCCCCACTACTACCATTACCACTAGTAGTATTTCTATCTCTGATATCCCTACTACTACCATTACCACTAGTAGTATTTCTATCTCTGATATCCCCACTACTACCATTACCACTAGTAGTATTTCTACCTCTGATATCCCTACTACTACCATTACCACTAGTAGTATTTCTATCTCTGATATCCCTACTACTACCATTACCACTAGTAGTATTTCTACCTCTGATATCCCTACTACTACCATTACCACTAGTAGTATTTCTATCTCTGATATCCCTACTACTACCATTACCACTATTAGTATTTCTACCTCTGATATCCCTACTACTACCATTACCACTAGTAGTATTTCTATCTCTGATATCCCTACTACTACCATTACCACTAGTAGTATTTCTACCTCTGATATCCCCACTACTACCATTACCACTAGTAGTATTTCTACCTCTGATATCCCTACTACTACCATTACCACTAGTAGTATTTCTATCTCTGATATCCCTACTACTACCATTACCACTAGTAGTATTTCTATCTCTGATATCCCCACTACTACCATTACCACTAGTAGTATTTCTACCTCTGATATCCCCACTACTACCATTACCACTAGTAGTATTTCTATCTCTGATATCCCTACTACTACCATTACCACTAGTAGTATTTCTACCTCTGATATCCCTACTACTACCATTACCACTAGTAGTATTTCTATCTCTGATATCCCTACTACTACCATTACCACTAGTAGTATTTCTACCTCTGATATCCCCACTACTACCATTACCACTAGTAGTATTTCTACCTCTGATATCCCCACTACTACCATTACCACTAGTAGTATTTCTACCTCTGATATCCCTACTACTACCATTACCACTAGTAGTATTTCTACCTCTGATATCCCTACTACTACCATTACCACTAGTAGTATTTCTACCTCTGATATCCCTACTACTACTACCATTACCACTAGTAGTATTTCTACCTCTGATATCCCTACTACTACCATTACCACTAGTAGTATTTCTACCTCTGATATCCCTACTACTACCATTACCACTAGTAGTATTTCTACCTCTGATATCCCTACTACTACCATTACCACTAGTAGTATTTCTACCTCTGATATCCCTACTACTACCATTACCACTAGTAGTATTTCTACCTCTGATATCCCTACTACTACCATTACCACTAGTAGTATTTCTATCTCTGATATCCCTACTACTACCATTACCACTAGTAGTATTTCTACCTCTGATATCCCTACTACTACCATTACCACTAGTAGTATTTCTACCTCTGATATCCCCACTACTACCATTACCACTAGTAGTATTTCTATCTCTGATATCCCTACTACTACCATTACCACTAGTAGTATTTCTACCTCTGATATCCCTACTACTACCATTACCACTAGTAGTATTTCTACCTCTGATATCCCTACTACTACCATTACCACTAGTAGTATTTCTACCTCTGATATCCCTACTACTACCATTACCACTAGTAGTATTTCTACCTCTGATATCCCTACTACTACCATTACCACTAGTAGTATTTCTATCTCTGATATCCCTACTACTACCATTACCACTAGTAGTATTTCTACCTCTGATATCCCTACTACTACCATTACCACTAGTAGTATTTCTACCTCTGATATCCCTACTACTACCATTACCACTAGTAGTATTTCTACCTCTGATATCCCCACTACTACCATTACCACTAGTAGTATTTCTATCTCTGATATCCCTACTACTACCATTACCACTAGTAGTATTTCTACCTCTGATATCCCTACTACTACCATTACCACTAGTAGTATTTCTACCTCTGATATCCCTACTACTACCATTACCACTAGTAGTATTTCTACCTCTGATATCCCTACTACTACCATTACCACTAGTAGTATTTCTACCTCTGATATCCCCACTACTACCATTACCACTAGTAGTATTTCTACCTCTGATATCCCTACTACTACCATTACCACTAGTAGTATTTCTACCTCTGATATCCCTACTACTACCATTACCACTAGTAGTATTTCTACCTCTGATATCCCTACTACTACCATTACCACTAGTAGTATTTCTATCTCTGATATCCCTACTACTACCATTACCACTAGTAGTATTTATATATCTACATTCTAAAACTATAGCTAAGTTATAACTAACTGTCATCCTCACCACTACATCAGTTCTACAACTACCATAATTGTTACTACTTCTACCACCATTAAACTACTACCATTACCATCACCCCTACCACATGTACCACTACTGTTTGGAATAATAATCACAACAATAATACAAATAATAACAATAATACTAATAATAAGTCATTTACTGCTTACTATGCAGATGCTATTTTTAAGTGTCCCTCAGGCATATTTGGCTGCAAGAGGAGCCGTTACTCCTTCGGCCATAAGTATGGTTTGTTTTTCCTCTGGGTTTAAGAAGAAAAGTCATTTCTGTGAATAATTGTTCACTTGGTGAGAAATATTTCTCATAGTAAAGGAGGAAGTGTGTATCTGTCTCTACCTCCCCTGTCGTGCAGTGACCACAAATACGCTCCTCTTTGGATAGCCATGTCTTTTTATGTCTGCCGGTTTCTATTCTCTCTCTCTCTCTCTCTCTCTCTCTCTCTCTCTCTCTCTCTCTCTCTCTCTCTCTCTCTCTCTCTCTCTCTCTCTCTCTCTCATTAAATTACATTTCAATTTAAGGGCTTTATTGGCAGGGGAAACATATGTTAACATTGTCAAAGCAAGTGAAGTAGATGATAAACAAAAGTGAAATAAACAATAAAATGGAACAGTAAACAGTACACTCACAAAAGTTAAAAAAGAAAACATTTCAAATGTAATATTATGTACAAATAGTTTAAGTACAAAAGGGAAGATAAATGTAGCAAAAGATCACAAGTCTTGCTGCTGTGATGGCACACTGTGGTATTTTACCCAATAGATATGGGAGTTCATCAAAATTGGATTTGTTTTCAAATTCTTTGGGGGACTGTGTAATCTGAGGGAAATATGTCTCTAATATGGTCATACATTTGGCAGTAGGTTAGGAAGTGCAGCTCAGTTTCCACCTCATTTTGTGGGCAGTGTGCACATAGCCTGTCTTCTATTGAGAGCCAGGTCTGCCTACGGAGGCCTTTCTCAATAGCAAGGCTATGCTCAATGAGTCTGTACATAGTCAAAGCTTTCCTTAAGTTTGGGTCAGTCACAGTGGTCAGGTATTCTGCCACTGTGTACTCTCTGTTTAGGGCCAAATAGCATTCTAGTTTGCTCTGTTTTTTTTGTTAATTCTTTCCAATGTGTCAAGTAATTATCTTTTTGTTTTCTCATGATTTGGTTGGGTCTAATTGTGTTGCTGTCCTGGGGCTCTGTGGGGTGTGTTTGTGTTTGTGAACAGAGCCCCAGGACCAGCTTGCTTAGGGGACTCTTCTCCAGGTTCATCTCTCTGTAGGTGATGGCTTTGTTATGGAAGGTTTGGTAATCGCTTCCTTTTAGGATGTAGAATTTAACAACTCTTTTCTGGATTTTGATAATTAGCGCGTATCGGCCTAATTCTTCTCTGCATACATTATTTGGGTTTTTACGTTGTACACTGAGGATATTTTTGCATAATTCTGCATGCGGAGTCTCAATTTGGAGTTCTTGGTTGGTGAGCGGACCCCAGACCTCACAACCATAAAGGGCAATGGGTTCTATAACTGATTCAAGTATTTTTAGCCAGATCCTAATTGGTATGTCGTATTTTATGTTCCTTTTGAATGCAGAG
>NC_042957.1:66997557-67002557 GCF_901001165.1 Salmo trutta | reverse complement strand
TCCTAGGTACTGGTACTCCTTGTATATAGTCAGGTTATTACCTCATACCCCTGCACGTCCCCTAGGTACTGGTACTCCTTGTATATAGTCAGGTTATTACCTCGTACCCCTGCGCGTCCCCTAGGTACTGGTACTCTGTGTATATAGCCAGGTTATTACCTCGTACCCCTGCGCGTCTCATAGGTACTGGTACTCCTTGTATATAGTCAGGTTATTACCTCGTACCCCTGCACGTCCCCTAGGTACTGGTACTCCTTGTATATAGTCAGGTTATTACCTCGTACCCCTGCGCGTCCCCTAGGTACTGGTACTCCTTGTATATAGCCAGGTTATTACCTCGTACCCCTGCGCGTCCCCTAGGTACTGGTACTCCTTGTATATAGTCAGGTTATTACCTCGTACCCCTGCACGTCTCCTAGGTACTGGTACTCCTTGTATATAGTCAGGTTATTACCTCGTACCCCTGCGCGTCCCCTAGGTACTGGTACTCTGTGTATATAGCCAGGTTATTACCTCGTACCCCTGCACGTCCCCTAGGTACTGGTACTCCTTGTATATAGTCAGGTTATTACCTCGTACCCCTGCGCGTCTCCTAGGTACTGGTACTCCTTGTATATAGTCAGGTTGTTACCTCGTAGCCCTGCGCGTCTCCTAGGTACTGGTACTCCTTGTATATAGTCAGGTTGTTACCTCGTACCCCTGCACGTCTCCTAGGTACTGGTACTCCTTGTATATAGCCAGGTTATTACCTCGTACCCCTGCACGTCCCCTAGGTACTGGTACTCCTTGTATATAGCCAGGTTATTACCTCGTACCCCTGCACGTCTCCTAGGTACTGGTACTCCTTGTATATAGCCAGGTTATTACCTCGTACCCCTGCACGTCCCCTAGGTACTGGTACTCCTTGTATATAGCCAGGTTATTACCTCGTACCCCTGCGCGTCTCCTAGGTACTGGTACTCCTTGTATATAGCCAGGTTATTACCTCGTACCCCTGCACGTCCCCTAGGTACTGGTACTCTGTGTATATAGCCAGGTTATTACCTCGTACCCCTGCGCGTCCCCTAGGTACTGGTACTCCTTGTATATAGTCAGGTTGTTACCTCGTACCCCTGCACGTCTCCTAGGTACTGGTACTCCTTGTATATAGCCAGCTTATTACCTCGTACACCTGCGCTTCCCCTAGGTACTGGTACTCTGTGTATATAGCCAGGTTATTACCTCGTACCCCTGCACGTCTCCTAGGTACTGGTACTCCTTGTATATAGCCAGGTTATTACCTCGTACCCCTGCGCGTCCCCTAGGTACTGGTACTCCTTGTATATAGCCAGGTTATTACCTCGTACCCCTGCACGTCCCCTAGGTACTGGTACTCTGTGTATATAGCCAGGTTATTACCTCGTACCCCTGCACGTCTCCTAGGTACTGGTACTCCTTGTATATAGTCAGGTTATTACCTCGTACCCCTGCACGTCTCCTAGGTACTGGTACTCCTTGTATATAGCCAGGTTATTACCTCGTACCCCTGCACGTCTCCTAGGTACTGGTACTCCTTGTATATAGCCAGGTTATTACCTCGTACCCCTGCACGTCTCCTAGGTACTGGTACACCTTGTATATAGCCAGGTTATTACCTCGTACCCCTGCACGTCTCCTAGGTACTGGTACTCCTTGTATATAGCCAGGTTATTACCTCGTACCCCTGCACGTCTCCTAGGTACTGGTACTCCTTGTATATAGCCAGGTTATTACCTCGTACACCTGCGCTTCCCCTAGATACTGGTACTCTGTGTATATAGCCAGGTTATTACCTCATACCCCTGCACGTCCCCTAGGTACTGGTACTCCTTGTATATAGCCAGGTTATTACCTCGTACCCCTGCACGTCTCCTAGGTACTGGTACTCCTTGTATATAGCCAGGTTATTACCTCGTACACCTGCGCTTCCCCTAGGTACTGGTACTCCTTGTATATAGCCAGGTTATTACCTCGTACCCCTGCACGTCCCCTAGGTACTGGTACTCTGTGTATATAGCCAGGTTATTACCTCGTACCCCTGCACGTCTCCTAGGTACTGGTACTCCTTGTATATAGCCAGGTTATTACCTCGTACACCTGCGCTTCCCCTAGGTACTGGTACTCCTTGTATATAGCCAGATTATTACCTCGTACACCTGCGCTTCCCCTAGGTACTGGTACTCCTTGTATATAGCCAGGTTATTACCTCGTACCCCTGCGCGTCTCCTAGGTACTGGTACTCCTTGTATATAGCCAGGTTATTACCTCGTACCCCTGCACGTCCCCTAGGTACTGGTACTCCTTGTATATAGCCAGGTTATTACCTCGTACCCCTGCACGTCCCCTAGGTACTGGTACTCCTTGTATATAGCCAGGTTATTACCTCGTACCCCTGCACGTCTCCTAGGTACTGGTACTCCTTGTATATAGTCAGGTTGTACTTTATTTTTACATTTTACTTTTCTATTACTTCTGTTCTTTCTGTCTGCATTGTTGGGAAGGGCCTTTAAGTTAGCATTTCACTGTTAGTCTACACCTGTTGTTTATAAAGCATGTGACAAATAAAATGTGGTAATTGTGCTGTTAGATTTTTAAGAGAGAGAGACCTACAGTATATATATCAGATCTCTCTCTCTCTTCTTTTCTCCCTCCCTCTCTTTCTCTTCCTCCTCAGAATGATTTCAGTCAGTTCAGAATATATGTGTGTGTGTGTGTGTGTGTGTGTGTGTGTGAGGTAGGTAGGGAGGGAGAGCTGTCAGCGTGATACGGCAGTCTCTAACCAGCTGCAGCAGACCGACATCTGAGAGCCAGGACAGCATAAGTCCTCTGAAATGAAAAAGATGGAGAGAGAGAGAGAGAGAGAGAGAGAGAGAGGCAGAGACAGAGCTAGAGGGATAAAGAGAGAGAGAGAGAGCGAGAGAGAGAGAGAGAGAGAGAAAGAGAGTGTGTGTGTGTGTGTGTGTGTGTGAGAGGGAGTGTGTGAGAGAAAGAGAGAGTATGTGTGTGTGTGTGTGTGTGTGTGTGTGTGTTTGTGTTTGTGTGTGTGTGAGAGAGAGAGAGAGAGATAGAGAGAGAGAGTGTGAGAGTTAAAATTTTAAATACCTTTAGTGGCCCAATTGTTACATAATTTAAATAACAAACTTTACTTCATTGTGACAGACCTAAAAAGTTTGAACCAAGACCCCCTCCTCATTGAGAGAGATAGATAGAGAGAGAGAAATAAAGAGAGAGATTGAGAGAAAGAGAGAGAGTGAGAGTAAAATAGAGAGCGACCAGTACAATTAGACCCAACCAAATCATGAGAAAACAAAAAGATAATTACTGGACACATGGGAAAGAATTAACAAAACTACTGAGCAAACTAGACACACAACTAGAACGCTATTTGGCCCTAAACAGAGAGTACACAGTGGCAGAATACCTGACCACTGTGACTGACCCAGAATTAAGGAAAGCTTTGACTATGTACAGACTCAGTGAGAATAGCCTTGCTATTGAGAAAGGCCGCCGTAGGCAGACCTGGCTCTCAATAGAAGACAGGCTATGTGCACACTGCCCTCAAAATGAGGTGGAAACTGAGCTGTACTTCCTAACCTCCTACCAAATGTATGACCATATTAGAGACACATATTTCCCTCAGATTACACAGATCCACAAAGAATTTGAAAACAAATCCAATTTTGATGAAGTATAAACTATAACCATATCTATTGGGTAAAATACTACAGTGTGCAATCACAGCAGCAATATTTGTTACCTGTTGCCACAAGAAAAGGGCAACCAGTGAAGAACAAACCCCATTGTAAATACAACCCATATTTATGTTTATGTTATTTATTTTCCCTTTTGTACTTTAACTATATGCACATCATTACAACACTGTATATATACATAATATGACATTTGAAATGTATCAATTACTTTTGTGAGTGTAATGTTTACTGTTAATTCATTTGTGTTTATTTCACTTTTGTTTATTATCTACTTCACTTGCTTTGGCAATGTAAACAAATGTTTCCCATGCCAATCAAGCTCCTTGAATTGAAATTGAAATTGAGAGCGAGAGAGAGAGTGTGTGTGTGTGTGTGTGTGTCTGTGTCCTTTTTGAACACTGTATGTAGTCTATGTAGCCATAAGATGACATTTGAAAAGTTTACATTTTCACTTTTGTTTAGTATCTATTTTACTTGCTTTGGCAGTGTTAACAATGTTAACAGAGAGATAGAGAGAGATAGGGGGAAAGAACAAGAGAGAGAGAGAAAAGGGGAGAGAAGGGAAAGGACATGGATTGAATGAGAGAGAGAGCGAAACAGAGAGAGAGATAAGGAAGAGAGATATACAGAGGGATGAGAGAGATTGGGGTGGAGAGAAAAGGAGAAAAACATTGAGAGAGAGAATGAAAGAAGGGGGGAGTCTGACGTTGACAGTGGTCTGATCTTTCATTTACCACCCAGCAGTGATGGTCGCTCTTGCAACAGAAGGAGAAGGAAGCTGGGGGAGACAGGGGAGGAAGGAGGGAGGGAGTGGGGAGTAAGGAGGGAGGCGGGGGGAGAGAGGAAGAAGGGAAGCAGGGGCAGAGAGGGGAGGAAGGAGCGAGGCAGGGGGGGAAAGAGGGGGAGGAAGGAGGGAGGCAGGGGGAGGAAGTAGGGAGCCATGGGCGGGAGGAAGGAAGGAGGCAGTGGGAGAGAGGAGGGAGACAGAGGGAGGATTTTCTCTATAGTCTATACAGCCCTTAACATCCAACTAGATCAATAGGGACATGATCTCGTAAGCATGGAATGCTTTTAGATGCCAGCAATCATTTAAATCTCCCTCTACTCTCCTCTTGGTGCCACATCTACATGCTATAGAAGAGAACACTGAAAAAGCTTTTATGAAGATGTTGGAGAAGAGAGCTAGACTTCCATGTTAGTGAGCCAATCTGTTATGTGAGGTATAAATCAGGTTAGTATCTGGTTGTGGAGGGACTCTGAACAGCCCTG
>NC_042957.1:66987557-66992557 GCF_901001165.1 Salmo trutta | reverse complement strand
ATAGCAAAGAACAAACAGCAAAAACATATACATGATCAAATACAAATCTTAGAATCAACTATTAAAGACTACCAGAACCCACTGGATTCTCCAATTACATTGAATGAACTACAGGACAAAATACAAACCCTCCAATACAAAAAGGCATGTGATGTTGATGGAATCCTCAATGAAATTATAAAATATACAGACCACAAATTCCTATTGGCTATACTTAAACTCGTTAACATAATCCTTGGCTCTGGCATCTTCACCAATATTTGGAACCAAGGTCTGATCACCCCAATCCACAAAAGTGGAGACAAATTTAGCCCCAATAACTACCATGGGAAATGCTTCAACAGCAACCTTGGAAAAATCTTCTGCATTATCATTAACAGCAGACTCGTACATTTCCTCAGTGAAAACAATGTACTGAGCAAATGTCAAATTGGCTTTTTACCAAATTACCATAACACAGACCATGTATTCACCCTGCACAACCTAATTGATAAACAAACAAACAAACCAAAACAAAATTTGTTGATTTCAAAAAAGTTGAGACTCAATTTAGCATGAGGGTCTGAAATACAAATTTGATGGAAAGTGGTGTTGGGGGAAAAAACATACAACATTATAAAATCCATGTATACAAACAACACGTGTGCGGTTAAAATTGGCAAAAAAAACACACATTTCTTTCCACAGGGCCGTGGGGTGAGACAGGGATGCATATTAAGCCCCACCCTCTTCAACATATATATCAACGAATTGGCGAGGGCACTTGAACAGTCTGCAGCACCCTACTAGAGTCTGAAATCAAATGTCTACTGTTTGCGGATGATCTGGTGCTTCTGTACCCAACCACGGATGGCCCACAGCAGCACCTAAATCTTCTGCACAGATTATTTCAGACCTGAGCCCTGACAGTAAATCTCAGTAAGGCAAAAATAATGGTGTTCCAAAAAAGGTCCAGTTGTCAGGACTACAAATACAAATTCCATCTAAACACCGTTGCACTACAGCACACAAAAAACAATACATACCTCGGCCTAAACATCAGTGCCACAGGTAACTCCCACAAGCTGTGAACGAGTTGTGAACGAGCTGAGAGACATGGCAAGAACAGCCTTCTATGCCATCAAAAGGAACATAAAATTCGACATACCAATTAGGATCTGGCTAAAACATACTTGAATCAGTTATAGAACCCATTGCCCTTTATGGTTGTGAGGTCTGGGGTCTGCTCACCAACCAAGAATTCCAAAAATGGGACAAACACCAAATTGAGACTCCGCATGCAGAATTATGCAAAAATATCCTCAGTGTACAACATAAAAACCAAAATAATGCATGCAGAGCAGAATTAGGCCAATACCCGCTAATTATCAAAATCCAGAAAAGAACCGTTAAATTCTACATCCTAAAAGGAGGCGATTCCAAAACCTTCCATAACAAAGCCATCACCTACAGAGAAAATAACCTGGAGAAGAGGCCCCTAAGCAAGCTGGTCCTGGGGTTCTGTTCACGAACACAACAGACCCCACAGAGCTCCAGGACAGCAACACAATTAGACCCAACCAAATCAAGAGAAAACAAAAAGATAATTACTTGACACATTGTAAAGAATAAAAAATAAACCCAGAGCAAACTAGAATGCTATTTGGCCCTAAACAGAGAGTACACAGTGGCAGAATACCTGACCACTGTGACTGACCCAAACTTAAGGAAAGCTTTGACTATGTACAGACTCATTGAGCATAGCCTTGCTATTGAGAAAGGCCTCCGTAGGCAGACCTGACTCTCAATAGAAGACAGGCTATGTGCACACTGCCCACAAAATGAGGTGGAAACTGAGCTGCATTTCCTAACCTCCTACCAAATGTATGAACATATTAGAGACACATATTTCCCTCAGATTACACAGATCCACAAATAATTTGAAAACAAATCCAATTTTTATAAACTCCCATATCTATTGGGTGAAATATCACAGTGTGTCATTACAGCAGCAAGACTTGTGACCTGTTGCCACTAGAAAAGGACAACCAGTGAAGAACAAACACCATTGTAAATACAACCCATATTTATGTTTATTTATTTTCCCTTTTGTACTTTAACTATATGCACATCATTACAACACTGTATATATACATAATATGACATTTGAAATGTATCAATTACTTTTGTGAGTGTAATGTTTACTGTTAATTCATTTGTGTTTATTTCACTTTTGTTTATTATCTACTTCACTTGCTTTGGCAATGTAAACATATGTTTCCCATGCCAATAAAACCCCTTGAATTGAAATTGAAATTGAGAGCGAGAGAGAGAGTGTGTGTGTGTGTGTGTGTGTGTGCATGTATCTGCGTCTGTTTCTGTGTGTGTTTGTCTCTGTATTCGTTTATGCACCTGTGTCTGTGTTCTGTTGTGTGACTGAGTGTCTGTGTGCTGTTGTGTGCCTGAGTGTCTGTGTTCTGGTGTGTGACTGAGTGTCTGTGTTCCGCTGTGTGACTGAGTGTCTGTGTGCTGTTGTGTGCCTGAGTGTCTGTTCTGCTGTGTGACTGAGTGTCTGTGTTCTGGTGTGTGACTGAGTGTCTGTGTTCCGCTGTGTGACTGAGTGTCTGTGTGCTGTTGTGTGCCTGAGTGTCTGTGTTCCGCTGTGTGACTGAGTGTCTGTGTTCTGGTGTGTGACTGAGTGTCTGTTCTGCTGTGTGACTGAGTGTCTGTGTTCCGCTGTGTGACTGAGTGTCTGTGTTCTGGTGTGTGACTGAGTGTCTGTGTTCTGGTGTGTGACTGAGTGTCTGTTCTGCTGTGTGACTGAGTGTCTGTGTTCCGCTGTGTGACTGAGTGTCTGTGTTCTGGTGTGTGACTGAGTGTCTGTTCTGCTGTGTGACTGAGTGTCTGTGTTCCGCTGTGTGACTGAGTGTCTGTGTTCTGCTGTGTGACTGAGTGTCTGTGTTCCGCTGTGTGACTGAGTGTCTGTGTTCTGGTGTGTGACTGAGTGTCTGTGTTCTGGTGTGTGACTGAGTGTCTGTGTTCCGCTGTGTGACTGAGTGTCTGTGTTCTGGTGTGTGACTGAGTGTCTGTGTTCTGCTGTGTGACTGAGTGTCTGTGTTCCGCTGTGTGACTGAGTGTCTGTGTTCCGCTGTGTGACTGAGTGTCTGTGTTCCGCTGTGTGACTGAGTGTCTGTGTTCTGGTGTGTGACTGAGTGTCTGTGTTCTGCTGTGTGACTGAGTGTCTGTGTTCTGCTGTGTGACTGAGTGTCTGTGTTCCGCTGTGTGACTGAGTGTCTGTTCTGCTGTGTGACTGAGTGTCTGTGTTCCGCTGTGTGACTGAGTGTCTGTGTTCCGCTGTGTGACTGAGTGTCTGTGTTCCGCTGTGTGACTGAGTGTCTGTGTTCCGCTGTGTGACTGAGTGTCTGTGTTCTGGTGTGTGACTGAGTGTCTGTGTTCCGCTGTGTGACTGAGTGTCTGTGTTCTGCTGTGTGACTGAGTGTCTGTGTTCTGCTGTGTGACTGAGTGTCTGTGTTCCGCTGTGTGACTGAGTGTCTGTGTTCTGGTGTGTGACTGAGTGTCTGTGTTCTGCTGTGTGACTGAGTGTCTGTGTTCTGGTGTGTGACTGAGTGTCTGTGTTCTGGTGTGTGACTGAGTGTCTGTGTTCTGGTGTGTGACTGAGTGTCTGTGTTCCGCTGTGTGACTGAGTGTCTGTGTTCCGCTGTGTGACTGAGTGTCTGTGTTCTGCTGTGTGACTGAGTGTCTGTGTTCTGCTGTGTGACTGAGTGTCTGTGTTCCGCTGTGTGACTGAGTGTCTGTGTTCCGCTGTGTGACTGAGTGTCTGTGTTCCGCTGTGTGACTGAGTGTCTGTGTTCTGGTGTGTGACTGAGTGTCTGTGTTCTGCTGTGTGACTGAGTGTCTGTGTTCTGCTGTGTGACTGAGTGTCTGTGTTCCGCTGTGTGACTGAGTGTCTGTTCTGCTGTGTGACTGAGTGTCTGTGTTCCGCTGTGTGACTGAGTGTCTGTGTTCCGCTGTGTGACTGAGTGTCTGTGTTCCGCTGTGTGACTGAGTGTCTGTGTTCCGCTGTGTGACTGAGTGTCTGTGTTCTGGTGTGTGACTGAGTGTCTGTGTTCTGCTGTGTGACTGAGTGTCTGTGTTCTGCTGTGTGACTGAGTGTCTGTGTTCTGCTGTGTGACTGAGTGTCTGTGTTCTGCTGTGTGACTGAGTGTCTGTGTTCTGCTGTGTGACTGAGTGTCTGTGTTCTGCTGTGTGACTGAGTGTCTATGTTCCGCTGTGTGACTGAGTGTCTGTGTTCCGCTGTGTGACTGAGTGTCTGTGTTCCGCTGTGTGACTGAGTGTCTGTGTTCCGCTGTGTGACTGAGTGTCTGTGTTCTGGTGTGTGACTGAGTGTCTGTGTTCCGCTGTGTGACTGAGTGTCTGTGTTCCGCTGTGTGACTGAGTGTCTGTGTTCTGCTGTGTGACTGAGTGTCTGTGTTCTGGTGTGTGACTGAGTGTCTGTGTTCCGCTGTGTGACTGAGTGTCTGTGTTCTGGTGTGTGACTGAGTGTCTGTGTTCTGGTGTGTGACTGAGTGTCTGTGTTCCGCTGTGTGACTGAGTGTCTGTGTTCTGCTGTGTGACTGAGTGTCTGTGTTCTGGTGTGTGACTGAGTGTCTGTGTTCCGCTGTGTGACTGAGTGTCTGTGTTCTGGTGTGTGACTGAGTGTCTGTGTTCTGGTGTGTGACTGAGTGTCTGTGTTCCGCTGTGTGACTGAGTGTCTGTGTTCCGCTGTGTGACTGAGTGTCTGTGTTCCGCTGTGTGACTGAGTGTCTGTGTTCCGCTGTGTGACTGAGTGTCTGGCCAGTCATTTTGGTGCAGTGGAGGAAAAGAGTAGTGGACCTCTGACTGGATTATTATCAGCAGTTGCCGTGACAATGGAGCCTCGCCAGTCTTGGGACAGAGGGAGCAATGGGAGAAGGAGAGGAGAGAGGGAAGAGAGGAGAGAGGGAGGAGAGCGGGAGGGAGGA
>NC_042957.1:66969409-66987057 GCF_901001165.1 Salmo trutta | reverse complement strand
TCTGCATTTTTGACTGATGAACTTCTAAATCAATGCTTTGCTGGAATGGCTGGAATGAAAACATGCTGCGTGGTATACTAGGACATGTTTTTCAAGGACATGAGAATGGCCTTTACAGGACGTTGTGATAGATGATGACAGTGTGACTGACATGGCTGAAATGTTTGTGTTTGCTTAGATCTCACGTTAGCTGAGCCTATCTGTTCTGGTCTCAGCTGGCATGGCAGCCCTGGCTTACAGGATGTGGAGATAAAGGGTACCTCCCAAATTACATCATATCCTCATAGGGCTCTGGTTAAAAGTAGTGCACTATATATGGAATAGGGTGCCATTTGGGATTCATACAAATAATAATAATACTGGACTATGTAAATACTGCCATGAGAGAATATCAATCTGACACTATTCATTTAATTGGCCTTCGAGGTCTTGGTAAAAATCCCCATATATCTGCATATCATGTAACAAATGAGAGATTTTAGTTGTTTTTCCCCCAAAATACATTATCTCTTTGCTTTATCCCCACGTGAGATTGTTTTATTACCAACAATCTCTAACCAGTTTTGCTCACACTTCACGCAGCCTCAAGTTGACATCAGTAACACCGAAATGATTATTTTGGAGATGGAAATAGTCTAGTCTCTATCCATGTGTCTGTAAAGATGGGTTGGAACTGTGATTACAGTGTATACCAGTATACAAGTCAGATGCACTACCCCGTTGTCATGCCATTCATCTTTCATACCAACTAAAGTTACCATTACAACACCAAACAAATGTAAAATGCAGTGTTCTGTTACAATCCAGGCTACACAGTGTTCCTGTTGCATTGTTCAATGCTTTTCCAAATGAAAATAGGATTTATTGACGTGTCAACATTTAAAAATGGATGTGGAAATAAGGGGTATGTTCTAAGGTTTTTCATTTTTTTAAACATTCCTCATTATGTTTTGATACTAATTATGTTTTGGTACTATTTAATGTTATGTCCATTTTATGATCTGAAAAGCTGTGTTTGATTGCTGGAAGTGTTGAGCTCAATACAGGCGTTCTATATTCCACTAATAGCCCCTAGAATCTGTCTACGTATGGCTAACCTGGTGCCTGTGCAACGTTGGGTATACTTGAATGTTTCGGGTGGCCATACGACCAGGACTACAACTACATACAGTTCACACTACAGCCTGTGTGATCTGGATCCTCAGACTAAGTTGAAAGAGTTAACATTATACATTTAGCAGACGCTCGAGTCATTTAGCAGACGCTCTTATCCAGAGCGACTTACAGTAGTGAGTGCATACATTTTTGCATACTTTTTTGTACTGGTCCTCCGTGGGAATCGAACCCACAACCCTGGAGTTGCTCTACCAACTCAGCCTTCTCCTCCCTTCATACAGCAGCAGTTAAAGGGTTAACTCAGCCCTGGGCGATTTTCATATTGTCACTGTAATATCTATAAATATATTGGAAGACCTAAGAGGCTGCAGTGCTGCAGCGATACGCTTCTGTTCTGTTTTCTCCTATTGCGTTGTTGCTGTGAACATCTGTTTGCCAAATGATAAAGGTGTGCAATAAAAAAAATGTACAACAAAGAGTGTGTGTGGTGTGTTGTGTGTGTGTGTGTGTGTGTGTGTGTGTGTGTTGTGTGTGTGTTGTGTGTGTGTGTGTGTGTGTGTGTGTGTGTGTGTGTGTGTGTGTGTGTGCACGAGTGTGTGTGTATCTATCCTTGGAAGGGGGTCAGAATATGAAATAAGAATTAAAGAGATATTTTAAACGTCTGGCTAGAGGATCAATGCTTGGCCTGAATAAGAGAGAGAGGGAGGTCGGTTGTGAATATGCATTTTTCAAAGCCCTAGAAACGCAGCAGCCATCCACACAGACCGTCTGGAGGTACTGTATGAGTATTATATGTGAAGTATCCTGACCCCTGACGTCTTCAGCTGCACTCTGACCCCAGACGTCTTCAGCTGCACTCTGACCCCTGACGTCTTCAGCTGCACTCTGACCCCAGACGTCTTCAGCTGCACTCTGACCCCAGACGTCTTCAGCTGCACTCTGACTCCCTGACGTCTTCAGCTGCACTCTGACCCCTGACGTCTTCAGCTGCACTCTGACCCCAGACGTCTTCAGCTGCACTCTGACCCCAGACGTCTTCAGCTGCACTCTGACTCCCTGACGTCTTCAGCTGCACTCTGACCCCTGACGTCTTCAGCTGCACTCTGACCCCAGACGTCTTCAGCTGCACTCTGACACCAGACGTCTTCAGCTGGTAAGCATAAGACCCCTGACGTCTCCAGCTGCACTCTGACCCCTGACGTGTTCAGCTGCACTCTGACCCCAGACGTCTTCAGTTGCACTCTGACTCCCTGACGTCTTCAGCTGCACTCTGACCCCAGACGTCTTCAGCTGCACTCTGACCCCAGACGTCTCCAGCTGCACTCTGACCCCTGACTCTTCAGCTGCACTCTGACCCCAGACGTCTTCAGCTGCACTCTGACTCCCTGACGTCTTCAGCTGCACTCTGACCCCAGACGTCTTCAGCTGCACTCTGACCCCTGACGTCTTCAGCTGCACTCTGACCCCTGACGTCTTCAGCTGCACTCTGACCCCTGAACGTCTTCAGCT
This sequence comes from Salmo trutta, assembly GCF_901001165.1. Classification (NCBI taxonomy): domain Eukaryota; kingdom Metazoa; phylum Chordata; class Actinopteri; order Salmoniformes; family Salmonidae; genus Salmo; species Salmo trutta. The sequence goes on along the minus strand of NC_042957.1, from coordinate 66,984,432 downwards.
GCACTCTGACCCCTGACGTCTTCAGCTGCACTCTGACTCCCTGACGTCTTCAGCTGCACTCTGACCCCAGACGTCTTCAGCTGCACTCTGACCCCTGACGTCTTCAGCTGCACTCTGACCCCTGACGTCTTCAGCTGCACTCTGACCCCTGACGTCTTCAGCTGCACTCTGACCCCTGACGTCTTCAGCTGCACTCTGACCCCTGACGTCTTCAGCTTCCCCCTTAAACTGATACCTCAGCAGCCTCCTGCAGAATTACACATAGACACACATAGGACACCTTATACACACTCTCTCACACACACATACACACTCACACACATAGACTTAGACACAGACTTAGACACACCTCTCCTCATACACACACACAAGCATTCACACACACACATAGACTTAGACACACTTAAACACACTCTCTCTCTCTTACACACAGACACACACTCTCTCACACACACAGTCACACAGTAATCTGAAGACTGCAGTGTAATCTTTTCGCTGAGTGTTTATCTCTAAGCTTCTCTCCTTAAAGGTATTATCAGCATCATCTTGTCCTTCCGGGAACTTGGAGCTCCTCTACCTACAGCTGTTTGGATCACTGGCTGATCAACTTGTACTTTCAGCAACAGCAGCTGTTGCGTAATGGCATAACCCCAATACTCATGGTTCAATAGAGGGTTCAGGATGATAATGCAGTTGGCCACTAGAAGGAGAACAGCAATAGTCTTTCTGGTTGATTTTACTGGCTTGAAAGCATATATGCATAATCAACACCCTATAACTTCTCCCTGTCCCCATCGCAGACCATCCTTCCCCAAACCCTCACCTGGCTAGAATCACAAAATAGGTAGTACACTAACAGCCCTCTACAAGGTCCTGAAACCTAAAGATTAGATATTGTCGTCATGTCCTATCATGAACAGGATATCACTTATGATGTGAATGTCTGCTCTGATGTCATGTCTGATGTCATGTCTAATGTCATGTCTGATATCATGTCTGATGTCATCTCTAATGTCATGTCTGATGTCATGTCTAATGTCATGTCTGATATCATGTCTATGTCATGTCTGATATCATGTCTGATATCATGTGTAATGTAATGTCTGGTGTCATGTCTAATGTCATGTCTGATATCATGTCTGATGTCATGTCTAATATCATGTCTAATGTTTGATATCATGTCTATTGTCATGTCTGATGTCATGTCTAATGTCATGTCTGATATCATGTCTGATGTCATGTCTGATGTCATGTCTGATGTCATGAGTGTTTTGTGGCTATTGACATGCCTTGGCTCTGGTATCTTGTCTGAACAAACAGTATTCTATTGAGAGGTCTAGTCCTGAGTATCCTGTATTTATCTGTGTTTGATTGTGAGGCCTAGTCTTGGTATCCTTTGTTATCTGTGTTTACTGAGTGACCTTGGTATCCTGTATAAACTGTCACTCCGCAGGTTCACTGGGTTGCCAGATCAGGATGCAGGAAGAGGTGGACAGCCCATCGACGTTGCTAGGCAACACAGTATGAGACCATAGTGACGGCTGTGGTGTTCAGCAAACAGACAACAGATCCCTAATGTGAGGATCAGCCGGCTAATACCAAGCTCTACAGCCTGCTGCCCAAAAACAGCAGTTTTAGTTAAAAGACTTGTACGGTGTCCATATTAGGACAGTCAGTCTCAGCAGGACAGTCTTATAAAGGAGGTTTAACTTCATTGACATAGCCTTCTAAAGGATGGAGCAATGGTACTGTACAGGGGATCTACCAGGGTTCAATTAAAACAATTATGGATAGGATTTATGCAGTGCTTTTCCAGAGGTTCAAAGTGTTTTATATTGTATGAAGGGGGAATTCACATCATCCACCCCTAATGGTGTCTTCCATGGTAAGCATAAGACATCAAGCATGTGAAGAAAGTCCACCAAAGAGCATAGCCAAGCCACAATGAGACCTCCATTCTTGCTGTACGTGTATCTTCATTGAACACCAACATCACTAAATGAAAGTCAAGGATGTTGGGACAACAGCAATTGAATGACTTGAATGGGAAAGTCCATTCCAGTAATTGTATGTCTGTGGTGGAGACCCCTAACGTGAAAGCATCTGAATTGATTATGTCTTCTATGACTAGACAGTAGAGGAGACCCTGTAGTGAGGATGGCATTTGGTTCTGTTTAGCATCTGTGCAGCAGAATAGGCTGATGGGAGGAGTTATAGGAGGCCGGGCTCATTGAAATGGCTGGAATGAATGGAACGGAGTCAAACATGTGGTTTCAATATCTTTGATGTGTTTGATACCGTTCCATTTACTGCCTTTCCAGTCTCAAATAGGGCCCGTCCTCAAATAGGCCCTACCACCAGCCTCCTCTGGTGTGCACTTACTGCAAAACTGCTCTTTGAGACTTTGTTTGATAGGGAGGATGAGGAGACTGCTAGGGAGGATGAGGAGACTGTTAGGGAGGATGAGGAGACTGCTACGGTGCGTGATGAGACTGCGTTGTGGCGTCACATAAGTACCTGCCGTCATGAACTCACTTTAACATTTACCACAACACATGCAAACGTATGTAAGCTTTATTCCAATGTTGGTGTGTAATGGTGTGTGTGTGTGTGTGTGTGTGTGTGTGTGGTGTGTGTGTGTGTGTGTGTGTGTGTGTGTGTGTGTGTTGTGTGTGGGTGTGGTGGTGGTGGTGTGTGTTAGGGATGATGAGGAGACTTCTAGTGCGCGTGAGGAGACTTGCTAGGGAGGATGAGGAGACTGATATGGAGGGTGGGAGACTGCTAGGGAGGATGACACTGCTTAGGAGCATGAGGAGACTGTTAGGGAGGATGAGGAGACTGCTAGTGAGGATGAGGAGACTGCTAGGGAGGATGAGGAGCTGTTAGGGAGGATGAGGAGACTGCTAGGGAGGATGAGGAGACTGTTAGGGAGGATGAGGAGGACTGCTACGGTGCGTGATGAGACTGCGGGTGGCGTCACATAGTACCTGCAGTCATGACTCACTTTACATTTACCACAACACATGCAAAACGTATGTAAGCTTTATTCCATGTTGGTGTTGTAATGGTGTGTGTGTGGTGTGTGTGTGTGTGTGTGTGTGTGTGGTGTGTGGTGTGTGTGTGTGTGTGTGTGTGGTGTGTGTGTGTGTGTGTGTGTGTGTGCGTGCGTGTGTGTTAGGGATGATGAGGAGATTCTAGTGCGCGTGAGGAGACTGCTAGGGAGGATGAGGAGACTGCTAGGGAGGATGAGGAGACTGCTAGGGAGGATGAGGAGACTGCTAGGGAGGATGAGGAGACTGCTAGGGAGGATGAGGAGACTGCTAGGGAGGATGAGGAGACTGCTAGGGAGGATGAGGAGACTGTTAGGGAGGATGAGAGACTGCTAGGTAGGATGAGGAGCCTGCTAGGGAGGATGAGCGACTGCTAGGGAGGATGAGGAGACTGTTAGGGCGCTTGAGGAGACTGCTAGGGAGGATGAGGAGACTGCTAGGGCGCTTGAGGGACTGCTAGGGAGGATGAGGAGGCTGTTAGGGAGGATAGGGAGGACTGCTAGGGAGGATGAGGAGACTGCTAGGGAGCGTGAGGAGACTGTTAGGGAGGCTAGGGAGACTGTTAGTGAGGATGAGGAGACTGCTAGAGAGGATGAGGAGACTGTTGTGAGGATGAGGAGACTGCTAGGGAGGATGAGGAGACTGTTAGGGAGGATGAGGAGACTGCTAGGGAGGATGAGGAGACTGCTAGGGGAGCATGAGGAGACCTGTTAGGGCGCTTGAGGAGACTGCTAGGGAGGAGGAGGAGACTGCTAGGGAGGATGAGGAGGCCTGCTAGGGAGGATGAGGAGACTGCTAGGGAGGAATGAGGAGACTGCTATGAGGATTAGGAGACTGCTAGGGCGCTTGAGGAGACTGCTAGGGAGGATGAGGAGGCTGTTAGGGAGGATGAGGAGACTGCTAGGGAGGATTAGGAGACTGCTAGGGCGCTTGAGGAGACTGTTAGGGAGGATGAGGAGACTGCTAGGGAGGATGAGGAGACTGCTAGGGAGGATGAGGAGACTGTTAGGGAGGATGAGGAGGCTGCTAGGGAGGATGAGGAGACTGCTAGGGAGCGTGAGGAGACTGCTAGTGAGGATGAGGAGGCTGCTAGGGAGGATGAGGAGACTGCTAGGGAGCGTGAGGAGACTGCTAGGGAGGATGAGGAGGCTGCTAGGGAGGATGAGGAGACTGCTAGGGAGGATGAGGAGACTGCTAGGGAGGATGAGGAGACTGCTAGGGAGGAGGAGGAGACTGCTAGGGAGGATGAGGAGACTGCTAGGGAGGATAAGGAGACTGCTAGGGCTCTGAGGGGAGGGGGACTGCTAGGGAGGATGAGGAGGCTGTTTAGGGAGGATGAGGAGATTGCTAGGGAGGATGAGGAGACTGCTAGGGCGCTTGAGGAGACTGTTAGGGAGATGAGGAGACTGCTAGGGAGGATGAGGAGACTGCTAGAGAGGATGAGGAGGACTGTTAGGGAGGATGAGGAAGGACTGCTTCAGGGGGATATGAGGAGACTGTTAGGGAGGATGAGGAGACTGCTAGGGAGGATGAGGAGACTGTTAGGGAGGTGGAGGAGACTGCTAGTGAGGATGAGGAGGCTGCTAGGGAGGATGAGGAGACTGTTAGGGAGGATGAGGAGACTGCTAGGGAGGATGAGGAGACTGTTAGGGAGGATGAGAGACTGCTAGTGAGGATGAAGAGGCTGCTAGGGAGGATGAGGAGACTGCTAGGAGGATGAGGAGACTGCTAGGGAGGATGTGGAGACTGCTAGGGCGCTTGAGGAGACTGCTAGGGAGGAAGGAGACTGCTAGGGAGGATGAGAGACTGCTAGGGAGCGTGAGGAGACTGCTAGGAGGATGAGGAGACTGCTAGGGCGCTTGAGGAGACTGCTAGGGAGGAGGAGGAGACTGCTAGGGAGGATGAGGAGACTGCTAGGAGGATTAGGAGACTGCTAGGGCGCTTGAGGAGACTGTTAGGGAGGATGAGACTGCTAGGGAGGATGAGGAGACTGCTAGGGAGCGTGAGGAGACTGTTAGGGAGGATGAGGAGACTGCTAGGGAGGATGAGGAGACTGTTAGGGAGGATGAGGAGACTGCTAGGGAGGATGAGGAGACTGTTAGGGAGGATGAGGAGACTGCTAGAGAGGATGAGGAGACTGCTAGGGAGGATGAGGAGGACTGCTAGGAGGATGAGGGGACTGCTATGGAGGGATGAGGAGACTGTTAGGGAGAATGAGGAGACTGCTAGTGGAGGATGAGGAGACTGCTAGGGCGCTTGAGGAGACTGCTAGGGAGGATGATGAGACTGCTAGGGAGGATGAGGAGACTGCTATGGAGGATGAGGAGACTGTTAGGGAGGATGAGGAGACTGCTAGGGCGCTTGAGGAGACTGCTAGGGAGGATGAGGAGACTGCTATGGAGGATGAGGAGACTGGTAGGGAGGATGAGGAGACTGCTAGGGAGGATGAGGAGACTGCTATTGGAGGATAGGAGACTGTTAGGGAGGATGAAGGAGACTGATATGGAGGGTGAGGAGACTGCTAGGGAGGATGAGACTGCTAGGGAGCATGAGGAGACTGTTAGGGAGGATGAGGAGACTGCTAGGGAGGATGAGGAGACTGCTAGGGAGGATGAGGAGACTGCTAGGGAGGATGAGGAGACTGCTAGGGAGGATGAGGAGACTGTTAGGGAGGATGAGGAGACTGCTAGGGAGGATGAGGAGACTGTTAGGGAGGATGAGGAGACTGTTAGGGAGGATGAGGAGGACTGTTAGGGAGGATGATGAGACTGCTAGGAGGAATGAGGCGACTGTTAGGGGGGATGAGGAGACTGCTACGGTGCGTGATGAGACTGCGTGTGGCGTCACATAAGTACCTGCAGTCATGACTCACTTTAACATTTACCACAACACATGCAAACGTATGTAGCTTTATTCCATGTGGTGTGTATGGTGTGTGTGTGTGTGTGTGTGTGTGTGGTGTGTGTGTGGTGTGTTGTGTGTGTGGGTGTGTGTGTTGTGTGTGTGTGTGTGTGTGTGTGGTGGTGTGTGGTGTCGTGTGCGTGCGTGTGGTGCGTGCGTGCGTGGTGTGTGTGTGGTGTTTATGTGTGTGTGTGTTCATTTGTGTGTGTGTGTGGTCAAGTCTCCTCAATGAACCGAAGCCACTCTTGTGAGTAACCGACCATTTGGGAAACACATCTTGATGAGACTTGTCAGCAATAGGCTGATCCCACAGAATATAATGATGAGTGGAGACATGTGGGCTGACCAGCAGATGGAGCCAGTGTTACAGGGATGGAAAGGTAAGGCCAGAGCACCAGTATAAAGGCTCCTGTATGAAGATACTCTGACTTCATCTATAGGCTACAACTAGATGGCAGTTTTGTTGTCTGGACATGTGCTGATAGATTCCTTCAAAGTTTCATAAAACAGTATTCAATGATAATGGCTTTAGTGTTGTAGAAGGCATTTGAGACAAGAGTAGGCCTGTTCCGCGTTCAGAGTGATCACATGAGCCATATTTGCAAGAGGCCTGCTAAAGATACGGTGTCCATATTAGGACAGTCACAGTCTCAGGACAACTCTTCCTGAGAGAAACTGCTGATAAGACTGACACAAGTCCTGTTGACACTGAGACTGTTCTACTATGGACAACGTAAACAGCTAAATCAGTGTTGAGGAGATGTGATAAAGCACTCCAACAACCGAGACTATAATAACATCAAAGGGGGACAACGTTGGGGGCCAATTTTCTTATCATGCTGTTGTACTTGTTAAACTTGACCCCTAGGTAGTGCATCAGGCCTGTCTTCTGTGGACCACTGTTATAGACTAGACTCTGTTTACTATTGGCTTGTCAGTCATCAGCTAGACAAGACTGCTAAGACCTTTGAATCCAAATGGCTAAACACACAAAAGCAAATCAGACTACCATTTTTGTGACAATTGTTGAAATATGGTCATTTTGTCCATGTTTTACTATAGATAAGAATATACCATGGACAATGGACCCACATTAAATATAACATAATTTTCAAAAAATATTTACATGTGAGAGGTTTTTTTATTGCTTCTCTCTGAGTGGCCTGCCGTTCAACCAATTCGATCTGTCTACAGATGTCTCGCGTGTGGCTCTCTCCTGCCTAGTAACAGTATCCTAGGACCTAGCCCAATGTCCTGTCGTCTCTATGGTAACAGAGAAACCCCCTTCTTGCCCTCCATATTCAGCCACTCACACCTCTGTCTATCCACAGATCATAGAGGGTGTGCATGGTGGTGTTTGCTCTCACCAGACGGCGCTGACCCTGCCTGCTCTCCCTCTCCCTTCTCTGAGTTGGTTTGTCCCGTTATTTAACCTCTCCTTCATTGGGCTAGTCTGATCAATTAGCAAACCAGATGTAAATAATACAACTAGACTTGATTAGTGAAACATCTGTTCACTTTATGTGTGTGTGTGGTGTGTGTGTCTCTGTGTCTGTGTGTCTTGGGTGCATGGTGGTCTGTGTGCATGTGTATGCATTGTTATTGTATGTGTGTGTGTGCGTGTGTATGTGTGTGCACGTGTATGCGTGTGGTGTGTGTCTGTGTGCGTGTGCGTGTGTGTGTGTATGTGTCTGTATGTTACTATGTGTAACTAACTCTGTGTTTTTGGGTCACACCTGCTTTGCTTTATCTTGGCCAGGGCGCAGTTGTAAATATGTGTGTGTGGTGTGTGTGTGTGTGTTTGTGTGTGTGTGTGTGTGTGTGGTGTGGTGTGTGTGTGTGTGTGTGTGTGTGTGTGTGTGTGTGTGTGTGTGTGGATCAGAAGTCCCCACAAGAATAGTAAACAACAATTTGACCAACTGACCAACTGGGGACATTTTGTTGGTCCCCACGAGGTCAAATGCTATTTCTAGGGGGTTTAGGGTTAGGTTAGAATGACATTAAATGTTAGGGTTAGGAGCTAGGGTTAGATTTAGGGTTAGGGTTACACATTATCCTATCCCCAACAAGATACGTCTGTTTTGATCAATGAGGATGTGAGTGAAACATGACTTTGGCTACAGAGCTGACATCAGCTGGGATGGACTGGGTTTACATCTACCACTTCAGTAGATGCCTTTTAAAACACTCCATCTCTATTTCTCTGTTACTATACACACGCAGGTATGCACATATGAACACACACACTATTCACTCTCTCTCACACACACAAACACACGCAACATTTTTCTCCCCCCCCCACACACACACACATACACACACTCTCTCTCTCTCTCACACACAAATAATATCCGCTGAGTTATGATAATATACAGCCTTGTTCCCACCCCTGACATTTAGTACTGTGGAGGGGAGTGTATTGGTGGGCTGGGTGGTGAGAGTGGCTTATAAGCAGACTGACAGCAACAATAACACCATGGAAATGCAGACTAGGTCCCACGGGCCAAAAGTAGTGCACTATATAGGGAATAGAGTGCTATTTGGGACGCAACCCATGGAAATGCAGTGATTGACGATTCAGTCTTCCCATTTAATCTGCTTTCCTTTCAACAGAAAATGATAGGCGGGATTTAATATCCCCACTATATTTGAATGTGATGACGGATGGGTCCTGGTCAGCTCATATTGCATATCTCTAATATCACATATGCACATCTTGTGGGAATATTCAGGAAATATTCAGGGAATTTTGTGGATATAGTGGGAATATTGGCTAAGGATATTCTCACAGCGGCCTATCTGACCCCAGTGATACAAAAATGGATAACTTACTGTCCATATGATTCATAACATGTTTGACGTCTAAGAAAACTGAATTATGTTTTATTTGAAAAATATTATAATGAATTGGGATCGTCAGATAGCCTTCTGCTTCTCGGACAAAATGTACACCTTTTAAAAAGAGATATCTTCCACGTGTAACATTTAGTAGTCTAAACATGTCACAGTAATGATCCATAGGCCTATTGAAGTGAAGGTACAACACATTTCTCTGCTAAAATGTGATTTTCTTGTTGTTGCATTTCCTGTCTTGTGTAGCTCAGTGGTAGAGCATGGTGCTTGCAACACCAGGGTAATGGGTTTGATTCCCACTGGGGACCAGTATGAATCAAAAGTATGAACATGCATTTAGTCACTACTGTAAGAGGCTCTGGATAAGAGCGTCTGCTAAATGACATCAAATGTTAAAAAAAATGTAAAGGGCCAATATGGCAGCTCCAAGGTGATTTGTAGTATAGAACATATACAACAACACATTCAAGAAAACAAATAGAAATTGTTAATAGAAAATAGACAAAATATTGGGGCCTCCTGAGCGACGCAGCAGTCTAAGGCAGTGCTAGAGGTGTCACTACAGACCCGGGTTACTGGGCTGTATCACAAACGGCTGTGATCGGGAGTCCCATAGGGCGGTGCACATTTGGCTCAGGTCATCCAGGTTAGGGGAAGGTTTGGCCGGGGGGACTTTACTTGGCAAATCGTGCTCTGGCGACTCCTTGTGGCAGGCCGGGTGCCTGCAGGCTGACCTCGGTCATCAGGTGAATGACATGGGGTTTCCTCCGACACATTGGTGCGGCTGGCTCCCGGGTTAAGTGGGCGGGTGTTATTAAGAAGCGTGGTTTGGCGGGTCATGTTTCGGAGGACGCATCAACTCGACCTTCGCCTCCCGAGCACGTTGGGGAGTTGCAGCGATGAGACAATATTGAAATTGGGGAGAAAAAGGGGTAAGATATAAACAAATTATTAAAGTGAAGTAGGTAAAAACTATTAATATTTCTTGTGACACAAGGACCAGGCTACTATAGTGTTTTTGTGGCTCATGCGACGGTCGCAGATGGAGACAAAATCACTTTTTGTCGTCAAGGTCAGACAGAGACGCGTCCTTTCGCATCAAGAGCGCCGGAGAGAAATTAAACTCAAAATCAATCGTCCTTGAACCCCTTTGTGTGTGTGTGTGTGTGTGTGTGTGTGTGTGTGTGTGTGTGTGTGTGTGTGTGTGTGTGTGTTGTGTGTGTGTGTGTGTGTGTGTGTGTGTGTGTGTGTGTGTGTGTGCATCTTCTTGTGAGTAGCGGGCTGCCGCTATAATTACCCAGCTCAAGATATATTCGGCGGAGGAGGAGGGGAGACAGACGACGTTTCCGCACTGAATGAAAATATCTCTGTTGCACAACAACAGTACCGCTGCGGAATGACCGAGATATGCTTGAGCAGGTATGTGCTGTGCAGCCGCAACGAGCTGTGTTGCTCTCGCATGGCAGGGGGAATAAAGACAGGATGAGTGAAAGAGAGAGAGGTAGAGAGAGAGAGAGAAAAGAAGAGAGGGAGAGATGGATAGAGAGAGAGGGAGAGAGACAGAGACAGAGAGAGAAACAGAGAGAGCGACAGAGAGAGCGACAGAGAGAGCGACAGAGAGAGACAGAGAGAGAGAGAGAAACAGAGAGAGAGAGAAACAGAGAGAGAACGATAGAGGAACATAGAGAAACAGAGGGAGAGAGAGAGAGAACGGGAGAAACAGAGAGAGAAACAGAGAGAGAGGAGAGAGAGAGTGAGAGAGAGCAACAGAGAGAGCAAGAGCGAGAGAGACAGAGAGACAGAGAAACAGAGAGAAACAGAGAGAGAAACAGAGAGAGAAACAGAGAGAGAAACAAAGAGAACAAGAGAGAAACAGAGAGAGAAACAGAGAGAGAAACAGAAAGAGAAACAGAGTGAGAAACAGAGAGAGAACGAGAGAGAAACAGAGAGAGAAACAGAGAGAGAAACAGAAAGAGAAACAGAGAAACAGAGAGAGAACGAGAGAGAAACAGAGAGAGAAACAGAGAGAGAAACAGAAAGAGAAACAGAGAAACAGAGAGAGAACGAGAGAGAAACAGAGAGAGAACAAGAGAGAAACAGAGAGAGAAACAGAAAGAGAAACAGAAAGAGAAACAGAGAGAGAAACAGAGAGAGAAACAGAGAGAGAAACAGAGAGAGAAACAGAAAGAGAAACAGAGAGAGAACAGAGAGAGAAACAGAAAGAGAAACAGAGAGAGAAACAGAGAGAGAGAGAGATGAAGTTTATAGAAATCAAGTCTTTATATCTATATAATCCTTATTATTCACAGGCACCTGAGCAGCAGCCAGCAGTCAGCCTCCAGCCTAATCCAGCATTCATAGGGAGGGAAGGAAGGAGGGAGGGAGGGAGCGACAGCAAGATGGCCGGATGGGAGGAGAGAGACAGTCCCCCTCCCTCCTACTCACCTCCTCCCTCCTTATTTTCGTTCATGGCACAATCAGTGACACACACACGCACACGCTCTATCTCTCTGTACACACACAGTCTCTGGCACAGTCCCTCTCCATCAAAAGAGTCTTTCTTTCTCTCTCTTTCTGTCTCTCTCTCGCTTCCTCTCTTTCTCTCTCTTCCTCTCTCCCTCTCATACAGAGAGACACACATACACTTGTCCATCTACCTTTCTGATACACTCTTTGCCCTCCTGTCTCTCCCTTTCTCACAATGACACACACTCATAAACACATACAGATGTATGATCTTAATTTGATCACTCTTAATTTGATCACAGTAGGAAATGCACACCTGTAGTGTATTTTAGTTTTAAAAAGACTTCTAATGTTTGTCAGTTCCACTTTGAAATTTCAGAATTTTAATCCACATAATAATTGCCATTTCCTGTTGCTGCAGGATTATTTTCCTGCTGTAGCAAACCAGCTCAAATTAAGATCCTACATCTGCATACACAAACACACACACATAAACAAACACTCAACCTCTCCCACATACACACATTTGTATTTACACATGCATGCAGAAGCCTTGCCACACACATTCACAGAGAGATATACATAGAGAGATAGAGATGGAGAGAGAAATGGGAAGACATTAGAGAGAGAGGGAGAGAGAGGGATATAGAGAGAGCTAATCTGAGAGGCTTTGAAGCTGGCATCCTCCCTTTCTCTCTGCCTCTCTGTGCTCCTCAGTACGGGAGCAGGTGGTCCCACTGATCGACCCCTCCTCTTCTCCCTGACCCCCTCCCTTCCCTTTCTTTCCCTGTGCATCAGCAATCTCTGCCTTCTCCTCTGACACACACACACACACACACACACACACACACACACACACACACACACACACACACACACACACACACATACACAGTCTGTGGCTCTGTGGCTGGTGGACGGACTACTAGACTCCCCAACAGAGTCAGAGGCGGGCCCCCTGAGATAATTCTACTATACATCCCCCCTATAGACTCCCCCCTCCACCCCTCCACCTCCCCCCACCCATCTGGAAAGGAGAGGGGCTGCCTTCTAATTGCTTTCCTATCCCCCAGAGCCCTCCCTCCTCCTCCTCCTCCTCCTCCTCCTCTATCCATCGCTGCGCCCCCTCCCCTCGCACCCTCTACCCCCTCCAGCCACCCCCCGCCCTGCACATACAACATGGCAGCAGGGGGAAGGAGGGAGGCAAGCTAGAGAGTGAGAGCGTGAGTGAGAGGGAGAAATAGAGAGAGAGGCTGCCGCGGCTGACAGGGAATACTGGTGCCATTTTCACATCGCGGGAAGGATTCATTCCTGCTCCGCTCGGCTCCGCTGTGGAAGAAGGGAACGAGGGAAGAAGGGAACGAGGGAAAGAGGAAAAAGAGGAGAAGAAAGGAGGCTGACAACTATTAAACAGGTATTGTGCTTTCTCTTCATTCCGCTGGGTAGCTAATGCTAACTGTTGGTAGAGAGCAAGATGGACAGGGCACAGAGGTCTGGATGGAGGATGAGGGCTGTGTGTGAATGGCAGCAGAGGCAGTGGAGGGGGCGTGGGTATGGTGTAGAGGACATGTGAACAAATACTCTGGATTTACATTCATTAGGATGCTGCTTTGTGCCTGGTGCTTTTGATTGGGTTGTATTTCTGTCTGGATCATTTATTGTTTCTATCAACAACAACAAAATACAGACATTTGCATAATTTTATATTTTTAACAATCACAACAACCATCTCAGAAGTAGAACATAGAGATCATGAGATATTAAATTGTTGTTGGGCTGTTTTTCTTTGGCTACGTACCAAACAGAGGGTCCTATAGTAGCATTATACGGCTGTGGTATCCAGTCTTACCCTGGGGTTGTGTTGCGTAGTGCTGTAACAGAACTCTAACACTATACCACACTCATGATGTGTCATAGCACGCTGTTTCTTAGGCCTGTACTGGGTTACGTAAGTCTGTTGCCCTAAAAGGAACAGCAACACCTTATGAAATCAGCATGTAAAGCAATGCATAAAGAACCAGTGTGTGTGTGTGTGTGTGTGTGTGTGTGTGTGTGTGTGTGTGTGTGTGTGTGTGTGTGTGTGTGTGTGTGTGTGTGTGTGTGTGTGTGTGTGTGTGTGTGTGTGTGTGTGTGTGTGTGTGTGTGTGTGTGTGTGATGCACTAAGGTGTAATAAACTGCATAGTCCCTGTCAAAGGCATCTCAGCTCTGCTCTGCTCGGCTTGCAGCCATTAAACATTGCACAGAGACTGCAGTGTCACAGATGACTGAAATTGATGCTTCGCTCAGACAGACATCCTCTCTCAGATAATCAATTTAGAAAGAGAGATAGAGGGAGAGAGGAGAGAGCGAGAACGAGTGTGAGAAACGGAGAGAGAGAGAGAGAGAGAGAGAGAGAGAGAGGGTTAGCATGAAGAAAGGTGTGAGTGCAAGGATGAGAAAAGAAGGGGGAAGAGAGGGCAGAGAAGAGGGGGTGATAACAGAGAGGGAGGGAGAGAGAGAGAAGACACAGCGTCTATGTGTGTGTGAGAGAGAGATAACAGAAAGAGAGACTGCAGAAAGAGAGATAGAGAGACTGCAGAAAGAGAGAGAGAAAGAGATACCAGAGAGAGAGAGAAAGAGACAACAGAGAGAGAGAGAGAGAGAGAGAGAGAGAGAGAGAGGTGAAATGGAGAGGTGTATTTGAATGAGTGAGAGATTGATCCTCTTATCTCAGCAGTGACTTGTTGGGCTGAGAGAATAACACATAAACAACACCACTGCTACTATCAAGAGACCCAAGGCTGGAGTGTGCTATATTAATGTGTCTGTGTGCTTGTGTGCATGCGTATCAGCATCGGTGTATGTGTGTTTGTGTTTGTAATCTAGCCGTCCAAACAAAAAGGAGAGAAAACAGATAAACCAGCAAGCCCCACATTGTGTGGTCCCAGCATGATGCCCGGCCACACTGTTGTTCCTGGAATGCTCAATAAAAACAACAGAGCATGTGCGTCACTGCTACAGTAAAGACACCACATCACACACACACACCACTGGGTCTGGTCCCTCTATTGATGGGCTGATGCAATCCACTGAAAGGGACCTGTTTATTATGGAGACAGGGGAGGGGGGGGGGGGTTGGTCAGTAAAGGGCATGCATCCATGAGGCTGACAACCTCGTTGCCGTGGTGAAATGAAAGGTGAAAGCTCACCCTTTCTCTCTCTCTTTTTCTGTCTCCCTCTCTCTCTATCTCTCTCTCTATCTCTCTCTGAGCTGTGGTCTGTTTGCTGGACGTCAGAGGATAGAAGAGGAGAGCACGCTTAGAGAGAAGGGGGAGAGGAGAGGAGAGGAGAGTGGAGGAGGGGGGAGGGAGAGGAGAGGAGAGGACAGGAGAGGACAGGAGAGGCTTCCTATCTCTCAGTGCAAGAACAGATCCATAAGGTCAACATCCAGCAGAGGAGAAGAGAGCAGAGAGGGAGGGAGGGGGGAGGGGGGAGGTGGGAGGGGGGAGGGGAGGGATGTAGAGTGACACAACAAGAGAGTGAGAGAAGAGATGGAGTGTTAGAGGGGAAAAGGGAGAAAAATAGACAACGAGAGAGGAAGAGGAACAGAAATAGAGGGCAAAGGAAAAGAAAGTTAGAGAGAACAGAAAAGCATTGGGATCTATCATCCTTCCATCCATCCCTCCATCTATCCCTCCTTCCTTCCAGCCATCTATCCATCTATTTTGCAAAGAAAAAAGTGAGAGAGGACATAGAAGCATTGGCATCTTTCA